>NC_059452.1:41965379-42152879 GCF_905237065.1 Salmo salar
GAACCACCAGCTTTCATATGTTCTCATGTTCTGAGCTAGGAACTTAAACGTTGGCTTTTTTAATTTTTAATTTTACATGGCACATATTGCAATTTTACTTTTTTCTCCAACACTGTTTTTGCATTATTTAAACCAAATTGTACATGTTTCATTATTTATTTGAGACTAAATTGATTTTATTTATGCATTATATTAAGTTAAAATATGTGTTCATTGGTCATTATTACAAAAAAATTTAAAAATAAAATAATATTTATATAGCAATTAATCGGTATTGGCCTTTTTTTGGTCCTCCAATAATCGGTATCGGCGTTGAAAACTAGAGGTCGACCGATTATGATTTTTCTCCCTGTTAGGGTTCAACCTGGTCCCCCACTAAGCTCTTTAGAAGCCTGTAGGTCAGCAGGAGAGTCTCAGTGGAGCAATGAGGAGTCTGGCCGGCTAACCAGTGACCTCACCGTATCAATGCTCCATGCTGTAATGTGATTGGAGGAGCCTTCAGTGGTACTCAGCCAGACTGAGTGCGTGTGTGTTCGTCTCAGCCAACTACTGTGCCTCCGGAGGGAAAAACATCAGGGTCTTTAATATTTCATAGCAGCTTTTCACTGTCTTGGCATTTTGAGAAAGGGGAAGGGGGGATGTTACAAGCAGAATCCCCCTGTGTGTGGTGGAGGAGAACAGAGTGTGTGTGTGTGTGTGTGTGTGTGTGTGTGTGTGTGTGTGTGTGTGTGTGTGTGTGTGTGTGTGTGTGTGTGTGTGTGTGTGTGTGTGTGTGTCCAACAGCAGAAAATCTATAACATACAGTCCTAATCAGAAATTGCATTGTCACACAGAGCATTCAGTTCTCTCTCCCGACGAGCTCTCGGTCCTACTCAAACACATCCTCCGGTTCTTATTAAACAAAAAGTTATTTCACACAGCGCATGGCATAGGCCAAGGTCCCCTTTTATGAGCCCCAATTGGCTGAAAAGGAGTCAGTGGGTTGCTGTTGCCACAGCCCATAAACGAGCAGCCATTTCCTGGGGCTTTGCACATCAGTGAGTCCTGTGGCCATCATAAAGAATTAAGGTTAATGGGGGGCTGGGTTAGCTCAGCTCACTCTCTCGTGTTCTGTGTGTGTGTGTGTGTGTGTGTGTGTGTGTGTGTAACTATCCTTGTGGGTACCAGAAGTCCTCACAAGGATAGTAAAATAAGGAACATTTGGATAAGTGGGGACATTTTTCCGGTCCACACGAGGAAAAATTATATTTTAGGCTTAGGGGTTACATTTAAGGTTACAATTAGGTTCATAATTAAGGCTATGGGTTACAGGTAGGTTTAGGAGTTAGGTATAGTTTTAGGGTTATGGGGTTAAGGTTAGGCTTGGGAGTGTATTTGAGTCAGTGTAGTATTTTCAAAAAGCGTATCAAATACATTCCAATATTCAATTACTTGATTTGTTGAAACTAAAACTAACTAGATAACTAAAGGTTATCTGAATAACTGTTTTGAAATGTTTTGAAAAGTAAAAGAAACCCAGGTTTGGTGTGTGTGTGTGTGTGTGTGTGTGTGTGTGTGTGTGTGTGTGTGTGTGTGTGTGTGTGTGTGTGTGTGTGTGTGTGTGTGTACAGACTGGGCTGAGGTGATGTAACTGCGTCTCAGGCCCATGCTCTACAGTGGGTGTATTCCTTTGGGGTTTAGGCTGGGGGTGGACACTGAACATAGAACAGACAAAAACATCCTATTCACCAAAACTATTACAGTGTGTGGCAAAACCACATTTACCGCAGAACTGAGCAGATACAACGTTTGGTAACAGAATAAACCAGAGGGAGATTTTACCGTCATTTCCAGTAAATGTTTTTAGTGTTATTCACTATGGTAATTGTTAAAAGTAGTCTTTATGCATAGAATTGTATGGATTGTTAAACTTTGAAAATCAATAGTTTTTGTTTGGCATACATTTTAAAGTGAAAAATCAGAGTCTCTGCGTAATTCTGTTACCTTAGAATTGCCCATTCCCTGACTCAGTCCTTCACTGGGACACTACTCTCATCACTGCACCCACGTTCAGCTTTCTGGTCTGGACCAACTCAGGTCCAGGAAACACAAGACACACAGATTCAGACGCAGACTTAATGTGCTGTTCTAACGTGAGGGATCCCACTTCCACAGTCCAGGGAGGGAGGAAGGGACCGTACAACAAGCCCTAGACAAAAACGCCAACAACTTCACATACAGCCACCGAGTCACTGTTCAAGACATTTACCACAGCGATAGAAGTGAGTGAAACGTTGCCCAGAACAATCCCCAGCCATTCATAACATGCCACCGTCCCTGAGTGACTACCATGTTGTTGGAGGGACCATACCGAGCCCCAGACAACCTCACACTCTTCAAATATGCTTTATGAGTATGTGGAGCGCGTTGTGTTTCAAATATGTTCCAGGGTGGTTGTGGAGGAACGGCTTGACCTCGTATGCCCTGCCGATGGTGGTGGGCTATAACTCTGACAAGACATGAAAGATGGATCGGGTGCTGGGGAATGGAAAACACCAAATGGGTTGAGGAAGGATCCGGAGTCCAAGCCCTCCATGGACCCAGGCCAGCAGAACAGTTATTGCCAGGCCCTAGGTATGGCTGTGTGACTGAGGCTAGTTACACTGACTGACACTCTCGGGGGGGGGCAGACCATATACAACAGTAATATCATTACAGTGACAGAAACTGGGTAAACAAGTACATGACCTTCCACCAGCCTACTTTCAAAAGCCTATCTAGGGTGTATCTAGGGGAAAACTAGTGAGAAGCGGTGAGTCACTAGGCCTAGCTAGGGTTATTCATGTTTAGCCCCACAGCGGTCCTGATTCCATTCCTATACAGCTTGGCCTAGCTAATGGAGCAGGGTTATTCATGTTTAGCCCCAGAGCGGTCCTGATTCCATTCCTATACAGCTAGGCCTAGCTAATGGAGCAGGGTTATTCATGTTTAGCCCCAGAGCGGTCCTGATTCCATTCCTATACAGCTAGGCCTAGCTAATGGAGCAGGGTTATTCATGTTTAGCCCCAGAGCGGTCCTGATTCCATTCCTATACAGCTAGGCCTAGCTAATGGAGCAGGGTTATTCATGTTTAGCCCCACAGTGGTCCTGATACCATTCCTGTAGAGCTAGGCCTATAGCAGCGTTACAGTATACACCCAACACTTACATGCCACTTCAGCTATCAGAATACGAAGACAGCATAGAAAAGACGGATCTAGGCCCACAAAAGTTGCATTGGCTAGAGTTATTCTAACCTGTTTGCAATCCCTTTAGCTTTGCTTGCTGGCTTGCCGGCTAGTTACAGAGGTCAGCTGGCTAGATGGCTACAGTAGTTGACAACTACCATTAAGTTATGTTATCAGATGTAGCCTGTTCCACCGTTTGCAGAATGCATTCAGGCATTTGAATAAAGCGTGACCATTTACAATCCGTTTACAATGTGACATTTAACCTCTCTTGGGTAGGGGGCAGTATTTTCACGGCCGGACGAAAAACGTACCCAGATTAAACGGCCTACTACTCGGGCCCAGGAACTAGAATATGCATATTATTAGTATATTTGGATAGAAAACACTCTGAAGTTTCTACAACTGTTTGAATGATGTCTGTGAGTATACCAGAACTCACATGGCAGGCAAAAATCTAACCAGGAAGTGGGAAATCTGGTGCTTGTAGACCTTTCAAGTCATTGCCTATTGAACACACAGTGACTTAGGGCTCATTTTGCACTTCCTAAGGCTTCCACTAGATGTCAACAGTCTTTAGAAAGTTGTTTGAGGCGTCTATGGTGAACAGAGAGCGAACAGAGGAAGTTGTTGACTCAGGAAAGCACATGAGTTCCTTGGCGCACGTTCACGTGAGGGGTAGCTGTGTTCCAAAACGTTTTTCAAGACACTGGAATCGTCCGGTTGGAATATTATTGAAGTTCTAAGTTAAAAAGGCCCTAAAGATTGATGCTATGTGTGAGTGGGGTTCTCAGATTTAAGGGGTGGTACTGCTGCTGCTGCTGGGGTGGAGGGGTTAGGGGTTGTGTGAGTGGGGTTCTCAGATTTAAGGGGTTGGTGGGGTGTATGTCTGCCTCAGATCAGAGACTGACTGGCCCAGGCTGAGCTGCACTAATCTGAGGGGGCAAAACAAACACTTTGAAGCACGAACAGTCACACACTGGCTACGGTTCTGTGCTCCAAGCGCCACTGGACACACACACACACACACACACCTCTGTGCACCAAGGACAAAACTTTGGCCACAGAATTCTTCAACTCACTCAGCACACTGCTACAGTGAGTCAAAAGGAAGTTTGACTGGAAGAAAAACATCCACCAGGATACATCATTGTACTTATTTAAGATATTTAAATGAATGACAGTTTATTCACTAATAATCCTAATCCCGGTTGGTCTACCCTATAGGCTATGCTTTGATATAGAATCTAGTTAGACTAAATATTCTATTTCTGCTCCCTCATAATGACTAACTACAGTCTAGCAACACAACAAAGACTACCTTGCCTGTCTCTAATGTCTATAAACTACAGGTACTGATCTACAATAACAGAAAGGCCATGTCCTTAGAGAGAGCAGAGAGCAGAGAGAGCAGAGAGAGCAGAGAGAGCAGAGAGAGAGAGCAGGGAGAGAGAGCAGGGAGAGAGAGAGAGAGAGAGAGAGCAGGGAGAGAGAGAGAGAGAGAGCAGGGAGAGAGAGAGAGAGAGCAGGGAGAGAGAGAGAGAGAGAGCAGGGAGAGAGAGAGAGAGAGAGCAGGGAGAGAGAGAGAGAGAGAGCAGGGAGAGAGAGAGAGAGAGAGCAGGGAGAGAGAGAGAGAGAGCAGGGAGAGAGAGAGAGAGAGCAGGGAGAGAGAGAGAGAGCAGGGAGAGAGAGAGAGAGCAGGGAGAGAGAGAGAGAGCAGGGAGAGAGAGAGAGAGAGCAGGGAGAGAGAGAGAGAGAGCAGGGAGAGAGAGAGAGAGAGCAGGGAGAGAGAGAGAGAGAGCAGGGAGAGAGAGCGAGAGAGCAGGGAGAGAGAGAGAGAGCAGGGAGAGAGAGAGAGAGAGAGAGCAGGGAGAGAGAGAGAGAGAGAGCAGGGAGAGAGAGAGAGAGAGAGCAGGGAGAGAGAGAGAGAGAGCAGGGAGAGAGAGAGAGAGAGCAGGGAGAGAGAGAGAGAGCAGGGAGAGAGAGAGAGAGAGAGCAGGGAGAGAGAGAGAGAGCAGGGAGAGAGAGAGAGAGAGCAGGGAGAGAGAGAGAGAGAGCAGGGAGAGAGAGAGAGCAGGGAGAGAGAGAGAGGAGAGAGAGAGAGAGAGAGCAGGGAGAGAGAGAGAGAGAGCAGGGAGAGAGAGAGCAGGACAAAGGGGGGGGTAAAGAATGGCAGACTGTCTCAATAGATCAGGGCGGCTCAGAGTGTCTGCTGCCCCTCCCCCTCCATCTGTCCCCCTGCCCCGACTACTTCCCCTCTCCACCCTCCAAGCATTGTGTGTCCCCTCATAAAAACTTGTGGCCAGCCAAACTGGATCAGTCAGTGGTAGCCTGGTAAATGACACTGCATCAGCAAGCAAAACATTGGGGGGGGTAGGCCTAAATGATACCAAACACTTCCTGAACTCTACCTTTACAGCTTCCATGTCTAGGGGAAATCTAAGGGTGTGTGCACCTGCCCTGCCAGTCATTCACCTGCTAGCTAGTTAGATATTTCCTCTCTTCCCCTCAGCTCAAAACAGCAGGCAAACACATCCTGTTTCAGTTAGCACAGCTGGAGTAGAGACAATGTGTGTGTGCCTGTCTGCGTCTGGGGAGGTCTCAACACCAACATCAAACACACTGGGAAAAGGCCAATGTTCGTTCAGCCAAGATGCAATACTAACTGAAAGTTGAAAAGGTTCAACCATTAGATGGACAGGGAGGATCTAGCCTGGACCCCTGGACCAAAATACGTTGTGCTTCATTTGATTTCAACTGATGAAAGGTATTGCAGACCACCCTGGATGTTGCTTTAGGGCCTTTGCTTAATGCTTAACCTGTTAGGGCTAGGGGGCAGTATTGACACGGCCTGATAAAAAACGTACCCGATTTAATCTGGTTACTACTCCTGCCCAGTAACTAGAATATGCATATAATTATTGGCTTTGGATAGAAAACACCCTAAAGTTTCTAAAACTGTTTGAATGGTGTCTGTGAGTATAACAGAACTCATATGGCAGGCCAAAACCTGAGAAGATTCCATGCAGGAAGTGGCCTGTCTGACAAGTTGTGTTTCATCTTGGCTCTTTTTATTGAAGACTGAGGATCTTTGCTATAACGTGACACTTACTACGGCTCCCATAGGCTCTCAGAGCCCGGGAAAAAGCTGAACGATATCGAGGCAGCCTCTGGCTGAAACACTTTATCGCGTTTGGCAAGTGGCCGATCAGAGTACTATGGGCTTAGGCGCGTGCCCGAGTCGACCCCATGCTTTATTTTCTTTCGTCTGTTTACCTAAACGCAGATTCCCGGTCGGAATATTATCGCTTTTTTATGAGAAAAATGGCATAAAAATTGATTTTAAACAGCGGTTGACATGCTTCGAAGTACGGTAATGGAATATTTCGAGAAAAAAAATTGTCACGAATTGCGCCATGCTCATCACCCTTATTTACCCTTTCGGATAGTGTCTTGAACGCACGAACAAAACGCCGCTATTTGGATATAACAATGGATTATTTTCAACCAAACCAACATTTGTTATTGAAGTAGAAGTCCTGGGAGTGCATTCTGACGAAGACAGCAAAGGTAATAACATTTTTCTTATAGTAAATCTGACTTTGGTGAGTGCTAAACTTGCTGGGTGTCTAAATAGCTAGCCCTGCGATGTCGGGCTATCTACTGAGAATATTGCAAAATGTGCTTTCACCGAAAAGCTATTTTAAAAATCGGACATATCGAGTGCATAGAGGAGTTCTGTATCTATAATTCTTAAAATAATTGTTATGCTTTTTGTGAACGTTTATCGTGAGTAATTTAGTAAATTCACCGGCAGTGTTCGGTGGGAATGCTAGTCACATGCTAGTCACATGCTAATGTAAAAAGCTGGTTTTTGATATAAATATGAACTTGATTGAACAAAACATGCATGTATTGTATAACATAATGTCCTAGGGTTGTCATCTGATGAAGATCATCAAAGGTTAGTGCTACATTTAGCTGTGGTTTGGGTTTATGTGACATTATATGCTAGCTTGAAAAATGGGTGTCTGATTATTTCTGGCTGGGTACTCTGCTGACAATCTAATGTTTTGCTTTCGTTGTAAAGCCTTTTTGAAATCGGACAGTGTGGTTAGATTAACGAGAGTCTTGTCTTTAAAATGGTGTAAAATAGTCATATGTTTGAAAAATTGAAGTTTTTGCATTTTTGAGGAATTTGAATAACGCGCCACGGGATTACACTAGCTGTTGAGTAGGTGGGACACAAGCGTCCCACCTAGCCCATAGAGGTTAACCTAATATTGCCAAGGAAACACTAGCCTGAGCACTGCAACTAAAACAAACGAACAGAGAGACTAGCCTGAGCACTGCAACTAAAACAAACAAACTGACATTGACACAAGCCTGAGCACTGCAACTAAAAACAAACTGACAGACACAAGCCTGAGCACTGCAACTAAAACAAACAAAACAAACTGACAGACACAAGCCTGAGCACTGCAACTAAAAACAAACAAAACAAACTGACAGACACAAGCCTGAGCACTGCAACTAAAAACAAACTGACAGACACAAGCCTGAGCACTGCAACTAAAAACAAACAAAACAAACTGACAGACACAAGCCTGAGCACTGCAACTAAAAACAAACTGACAGACACAAGCCTGAGCACTGCAGCTAAAACAAACTGACAGACACAAGCCTGAGCACTGCAGCTAAAACAAACAAAACAAACTGACAGACACAAGCCTGAGCACTGCAGCTAAAACAAACAAACTGACAGACAGAGACACAAGCCTGAGCACTGCAGCTAAAACAAACAAAACAACAGAGAGACACAAGCCTGAGCACTGCAGCTAAAACAAACAAACTGACAGACAGAGACACAAGCCTGAGCACTGCAGCTAAAACAAACTAAAATAGACAGACACTTTCTGGTTGACTCGCTCAACAAAGGTGTTTAATCTCAATCTGTCTGGGCCAGATCCCTCAGAGCCATCAAAATGTCTCCTCACACCCACCCACACACCCTTACATTTCAAAGCAGGTACCTGAGTCACAGTCCAGACTGTATTGTTCTCTAGTGATGTGATACACACTGGTTCACTGAGAGTGTGTCTGTCTGCGTCTGGCTTCTCTGTGCTGTAATTACCACTGGCTGCTCAACTCAAGTCATTGTTTGATTTGTCTGACAGAAAGTGGATACTGCTGTATGAGACATCTCTCTTTCTGTTCCTTCGGTGTGTGTCTCGGTCTCTGTGTGTGTGTGTGTGTGTGTGTGTGTGTAGTCTTGGCAGATGGGTACAGATGGACAGTGTTGCCTGTCTGCTCTGCCTGGTAGCTCCAGCGTGTACCATCACCATACCTCATTCATCCAGAACCAGGAGGGTTTTGTGTGACGATTCCCCGGTGTATGTGGGCACCGGGTCATCTGCATTTTTGGCTTGTTGACTGCTTCTGTGTCCAAGCAGAGGGCATCATGGGTATTGAGCGCATGTGTGTGTGCGTGCTGTGCCAGGTCTGGTCGTGGTATTAAGTGTGAGTGCCCCAATAGTGGTCTCCACGCTCCCTCCATGCGCTGAGTGGGTGCGGGGCTTTTAGTGTGTGTGTGTGTGTGGTTAGTCAGCCCAGAGGAATGTGCTGCGGCTGGTTGCTGGGGCCTTGGGGAGGGTGTGGGCTGCTGTTTGGTTAGCAACTGCTGCTCTGTGTGGAGGCGGCAGGGTTAGGTTATATTAGTGAGAGAAAGCTCTACTCTGCTTTGCCTTGGCCTGACCACTATCTGTGGGGGAGAAGAACAGAGAAAGCTCTACTCTGCTTTGCTTTGCCCTGACCACTATCTGTGGGGGAGAGGGACACTAACTCCACACAGACAACAAGCCTGCTTTGTGTCCTATTGGCCACGACTACAGCCACGACTACCAGCACCACCATACTGAACAAAATTATTAAACGCAACAATTTCAACGATTTTACTGAGTTAGCGTTCATATAAGGATATTGAACCTAAATTTAAGTAGGCAAGTCAGTTAAGAACAAATTCTTATTTACAATGACGGCCTAGGAACAGTGGGTTAACTGCCTTGTTCAGGGGCAGAACGACAGATTTTTACCTTGTCAGCTCGGGGATTCGATCTAGAAACCTTTTGGTTACTGGCCCAACGCTCTAACCACTAGGCTACCTACCGCCCACATGACTGGGCAGGGGCACATCCATAGGCCCACCCACTGGGGAGCCAGGCGCAGACAATCTGAATGAGTTTTCCACCACAAAAAGGCTTTATTACCATGAGAAATACTCCTCAGTTTCATCAGCTGTCCGGGTGGATGATTGATCTTGATAGGCCACACCTGTCAGGTGGATGGATTATCTTGGCAAAGGAGAAATGCTCACTAACAGGGATGTAAACAAATGTGTACAAAACTGGAGAGAAATAAGCTTTTTGTGTGTTTGGAGAATGTCTGGGATATTTTATTTCAGCTTATGAAACCAACACTTTACATGATGCGCTTGTATTTTTCAGTACTTTCCATGTTGTGTTTATATATATTTTTTCAGTACTTTACATGTGCGCGCCAAGGATACTGTTCGTTTTTCGATTTTAATTCGTAAATCTGTTTCAGTTAGTTTTTAGACCTGATTTGCTTTTTGATTTAAAAATATTTGATATAATTTTCTATTATTTAGTGTTAGGGACAGAAAGCATGCTGGGAGGCTAGGAGACGTGTTGTATAGTGTTTTGGGGGGGATGTCGCTTCTTGCAATGGGATCGGGGGGCAGTTCATATTATAAAGTCAAGCTCAATGTGACTTATATGGTAGAATGAAACTCTCACCCATGCTGACAACAATCCAATGCTTTTTAACTTGTCAGAGGCTGCAGATCCGCAGGTAAACGACCCCCCCCCGCCCTGGATTCTGCTTCCCCCAGAGCTGAAGATCCCAATCACTGGGTTTCTTTACCTCTACTTTATACCCACATTGCTGTGGTCACTCTCCCTTCACATTTCTCACTGTCAAATCGTGAATGATAATTCTTCAAGTTTTACCAGTGAACTGTCCATGCAGCATCTGCATATTAACCATGTGATCTCAATCACTTTCATGGGAATATTCATTCAGATCAACTTGAGTTATACAGTGTCTTTTTGAATTAAATACAGTGAGGAAATTTTGGAGCAGATTGTGTTAAAGAGGCATAGCCTAGTGACACACTTGAGTTTTGGCAACATCCTGAAATATCATAAGAAATTAGGTGGCGTTTCTTGTCTTACAGTAACTTTATACTATGCAATTACATTTGGCAGGGGCGGCAGGTAGCGTTGGACCAGTAACCGAAAGGTCACTGGTTCGAATACCGGAGCCAACAAGGTGAAAAACCTGTCGCTGTGCCCTTGAGCAAGGTAATTTATCCTAATTGCTCCAGGGGTGCTGTACAACAGTGACCCAGGCCGTGACCCCATTCCCTGTGGGTGTGTCTCAGGGGGAGTTGGGATATGCAAGAAACACATTTCCAAAACCCACTTGTGTGTAACAGGACAAATATAAGCACCCCACAAATAATACATTTTTATTAATTTCTGTTATGAAGAATACTATCACTATGTGATCTTGCAGACTTTGATCTCACATCATTAAAGGAGCACCATTCACCAGAGTAGCCTGTTCTCTACGAGTAGAGATGGTGTTAAGTAGAGTACTGCACATGAGCAGAAGCTTCGGGACCTTTAGTGTTCAGGAAGAGGAGTCCCGAAAAGTCAAGATCCGCAGCAACAGTTTCAACTATAGTAGTACGTGTTAGAAGACTGACGTTAGCTACCTAGACTGTTTTTCCATGTTAGCTAGCGATGCCTCGGGACAAGCTAGGCCTCGGGACAAGCTAGGCCTTTTTGAAACATCTCCATCTCCTGGCTGCATTTACGCACCAGATTCAGCAGCTTGAAAACCACATTAGATTTTTAGAATCTATTTTTTTTTTTTAGATGAACATAATTCATGATGGTTTATATTTTAGCTTTGTTGGTTTTTGGAGTCAATGTTAATATCATGACATACTTTATCTAATAGACACCAGCACCCACGCTTCTATTGATGTACAACAGCACTGTAGACCACTTGTGGTGGGGAAACCAATCTGTTTAATCTTTTTGTTATCAGCTCAAGTTCCTCCCTCTGTTCTTCCTGCTCCCATCTCTCTCCCTCCCCACTTCCTCTCCCTTAGTGTTGTCACGATACCAGAATTTTGACTTCGATACCGATACCAGGTTAAGTAACAATACTCAATACTCTTTACCAAAACAATACTACAGTAAATAAATAAGGCATATTAGCCAAAGTCACAGAATGGCCCTTAATCCAGACACACACTCAGGGACTGTCTTTCTCATGCTCAAACATGCTGCAGTGTGAGTCGGTGGCACCAGACTGCAGCCCTGCAGCCAGAGGGACGTGTGTGGACAAGACAGGCTGCTGCTCCCGGGTCCTGGCCCAGAACCAAGAGTGAGAGAGAGAATTCTGTGCCGTCTGTTGCAGTTCTGCTCTCTCAGCTCTGCTCCACAGTAAAGGCCTACAGTTTGGGACGGGTCAAGAGGGAAGACCAGTTAAAATACAGTCAACTCATGAAACTAATTGACAATTGCTCCTAATTTTCAAATAGGATTGTGAATTCCATTCTATTTTATTCATTTTAATGTATTGAATTGACAGCCGCTGAGAAGGAATTGACTCTGGAAGTGTCTTCCTCCTAATCATTAAAACTGTTGATTTTATTTAACTAGGCAAGTCAGTTAAGAACAAATTCTTATTTACAATGACGACCTAGCAGGGAACAGTTGTTCCCTTTGTTCAGGGGCAGAAAGACAGATTTTTACCTTGTCAGCTCGGGGATTCGATCTAGCAACCTTTCGGTTACTGGCCCAATGCTCTAACCACTAGGCTACCTGCTGGTTACTGGCCCAATGCTCTAACCACTAGGCTACCTGCTGGTTACTGGCCCAATGCTCTAACCACTAGGCTACCTGCTGGTTACTGGCCCAATGCTCTAACCACTAGGCTACCTGCTGGTTACTGGCCCAATGCTCTAACCACTAGGCTACCTGCTGGTTACTGGCCCAATGCTCTAACCACTAGGCTACCTGCTGGTTACTGGCCCAATGCTCTAACCACTAGGCTACCTGCTGGTTACTGGCCCAATGCTCTAACCACTAGGCTACCTGCTGGTTACTGGCCCAATGCTCTAACCACTAGGCTACCTGCTGGTTACTGGCCCAATGCTCTAACCACTAGGCTACCTGCTGGTTACTGGCCCAATGCTCTAACCAGTAGGCTACCTGCTGGTTACTGGCCCAACGCTCTAACCAGTAGGCTACCTGCTGGTTACTGGCCCAACGCTCTAACCACTAGGCTACCTGCTGGTTACTGGCCCAACGCTCTAACCACTAGGCTACCTGCTGGTTACTGGCCCAATGCTCTAACCACTAGACTACCTGCTGGTTACTGGCCCAAGGCTCTAACCACTAGGCTACCTGCTGGTTACTGGCCCAACGCTCTAACCACTAGGCTACCTGCTGGTTACTGGCCCAATGCTCTAACCACTAGGCTACCTGCTGGTTACTGGCCCAACGCTCTAACCACTAGGCTACCTGCTGGTTACTGGCCCAACGCTCTAACCACTAGGCTACCTGCTGGTTACTGGCCCAACGCTCTAACCACTAGGCTACCTGCTGGTTACTGGCCCAACGCTCTAACCACTAGGCTACCTGCTGGTTACTGGCCCAACGCTCTAACCACTAGGCTACCTGCTGGTTACTGGCCCAACGCTCTAACCACTAGGCTACCTGCTGGTTACTGGCCCAACGCTCTAACCACTAGGCTACCTGCCGCCTCGAAATTGTTGATGCAAAAATCTAACATAATAAAAACATCCCCATCAAAATCCAGCAGTTTAAACTAGGGATGTCTGTTTGTTTTCAATGGGCTGCGTCTCAATACACTGCACCCCCCACGTCGGCCTTCCGCACCTGTGGTGGAAAGTGGCAGAGCTACAGTGCTGTTTGTCAGACCAGGGGACATCCCTAAAAATTTGACTTCTCACAAAACGTCTGTAGCGAGCGTAAAGTTTGACCTAATAACTGATATGACCACTATGGTGAGCCTCTCACCAACACCATGGTGTTCTCCGTTTTGCTCTAAGACCCCCACAAGCTACGGACTAGTCTGAAGTCGGTACCGCCGATGTGCCAACTTCTGTCTGTAGCGTCCAGATCGTTTGAGATACAAACTAATATGACCCCACTATGGAAAGGGGAGACTCATGAAAACAATAGTGTTGTCCATTTTGCTTTAGGAAGGCCACACGTGTCACCTAGCCTACAGTTCACTAAACCACATTTAAAGGACAGGGAGAGAACATTCGTCTTCTCCCCACTCAAACACCGCAGGCTCGTTCACTTAACAGCCGCCTCCACCGGCTCTGAGAAAGTCACTTTTAAATGACTTGACAGATGTGAGAATGTTTGTTTTAGGCGGAAATGGGCCTCTAAGCAGGCCTCTCATACCAAAGTTCCTGCCAGTGCCATTGCTCAGGAGAGCGAGAGCGAGAGAGACATCACAAAGCCATAAGTACACACTGCAGAATGATTAAGACATGAATTTGGCCCAGAGCCCTAGTTACTCAGAGCTACACATTATTTAAAAAGCAAAAAATGACTGTCAAAACCACAAAAGTGTAGAGAGGCTAAGAAGCATGCCGAGCAATAGCTTTGCACCACAAAATAAGATAAACTCTGGGTAGAAAACTGCCATTTGTTGCGCAACATTTTAGAAAAGAAAAATCTAACAAGAAATAAGACTACTGGTTTCCAAACAAACAAATCATGAACTTGATGTTTTGTATTCAGACAATCAGGAGGGGAAAAAGAATGATGAGGTCTAAAACTGCTCCATGACCCACTAGGCCAGCTATAGGCTAGAATTCTCTCTGATTACACGGCTTCTTAGAGGAGATTGCTGCTGTTAAACCCATTTGAAACATTATCTAACAACTCAGGGCCTCTAAATCCACACCGGGCACTGAGGCTTTAGTGTTTAACGCAGCTCCTGTTTCAATATGAAATGATTGTGCTTCGTTCAGATCAGGTCAGTTGCTCAACCTCCTCAGGTTTAGGATTTGGGGTCTAGATCTGGCAGGTCGGTTGCTCAACTTCCTCAGGTTTAGGATTTGGGGTCTAGATCTGGCAGGTCGGTTGCTCAACTTCCTCAGGTTTAGGATTTGGGGTCTAGATCTGGCAGGTCGGTTGCTCAACTTCCTCAGGTTAAGGATTTGGGGTCTAGATCAGTGAGTACCTTGATCTGATGTGTTACTGGGGAATCCCATGTAGACTTCCCTCAATGGACCTTTCCATGGATTTCATCTCAGAAGGATTCAAAACATCATATATTTATTTTGGGCCAATCTGGCATGAACTGCTCTAAAAACAGAAAGCCTAAGTGGGTAATAACCATTGTTCATAGTAAATTATTCAAAGTAGGCCTATTTACTGGGAGTTCAATTCTCAATTGAATGTAACAATATGACAACATTTTACAGACATTTTTTAATTCTCATTTGTCAACTAGGGTCTCCTCACAAACACCTGTCCTATAGGCTACACATGTTACCGTTCCATACAAGTCCACCAGCATCAGCTCTATCAAGCCAGCTGTGACTCAGTGAAACCCGGCACAGTACAGAGAGCGTGGTGAGTTAGCGTAGCTTAGCTAGCTCATCAGCTGTGACTCAGTGAAACCCGGCACAGTACAGAGAGCGTGGTGAGTTACCGTAGCTTAGCTAGCTCATCAGCTGTGACTCAGTGAAACCCGGAGCACAGTACAGAGAGCGTGGTGAGTTAGCGTAGCTAGCTCATCAGCTGTGACTCAGTGAAACCCGGCACAGTACAGAGAGCGTGGTGAGTTACCGTAGCTTAGCTAGCTCATCAGCTGTGACTCAGTGAAACCCGGCACAGTACAGAGAGCGTGGTGAGTTAGCGTAGCTAGCTCATCAGCTGTGACTCAGTGAAACCCGGAGCACAGTACAGAGAGCGTGGTGAGTTAGCGTAGCTTAGCTAGCTCATCAGCTGTGAGGATAGTGATGAGGCGCTGGGGAATGCATGTGTCAGCCAGGAGAGCTCCCCCATGACCACCTCGACAGGCCTGAGCAAGCAGCTGCTGTCAGCCCCACCACAGGGGAATAAACAGGAACAGACCTCCTGGGCCGTTATTCAGGGGCAGGAAGTCCCCCTAAGCACTGCTCTAGGATCAGCTTTCCCCATTCCAGTCCCAGCATTGACTATATGACACTGGTCTGTGACAAGGGCTTTTGCACTACAGCCAGGGTATTAGGGAGATATTAGCATATTATACTTCCGGCCCGGATATCTTCAGCGCTCCAAGCCTGGCTAAGAGGATATTCAATTGACTAAAGAATGCACAACACTTGTGATGGTCAAACAAGAATGTGGGAGTGGCTGATTAGCTAAGTATATCCAACTTTAGCCCACACCACCGCAGCTTGCTAACCCACAGTCCATATCAGACAATAGTGGAGATGGGATTTTGAAGGCCGATTCATTGATAAAGATGTGAGATGTTATTTTGTTGCAGACACAAGAAGAAAAACGTGTGTATTAACTGCTGAAATTCAAGGGACACATCACTGACATTGACTAAAGTTTCAGGCAATCACAGGTCTGCTTTGTGGTGAGGTTCTGAAATAACAGCGACAGCAGTAGGGACACAGAAGTTACCCAAACTTAAGCATTACATACTAGTGTGGCTGCAAATAAACCAAACAGGACATGAAAGCTCTCTAAACAATAAACATGGATGAGTTTACAAACAACACATTGACTGAGCTGACAAGGAGGTGGAAGTAGATGCTAGTTTCTCAGCATTACAGGTGACATGACAAGCTGACAAGGATGCAGCTGAAGAACTAGGCTAGGCCTAATTGATGGTTTTAAAGAGAATACGTTTGAGTACTGTGTAAGGGTTGAAATCTGTCAAGACAGCAGTGGATGTATTGCACTGCATGGCGAAAACGATGATTCAGTCTCGCCTACGCACCACCCTAGTAGAAAGCGCCCCAGATTAAGGCCAAATTATATAACTTCGTCACTCATTTGTGTTTAGACTTTCACAGCTGTCTATTGCACTATGCAGATTCGCCTCGTTTTCTGCATCATAAATATATCTACCGAGCGTAGTGTGTAGTTTGCTAGTTAGGACAGTGAACTAGAATTCGTTGTGCAACAAAAGTGGCATGTAATGATGATTGTTGAAAACAAACATGGGCAACCCTCAAAACATTCAACGCTGGCTAGCTAGCTACATTTGCTACCTAGCGATGTTTACTGTACTATGATTGCTGATGCAGACTGTATAACTTGCTCAGTTAGCTAGCTGGCTAACGTTAGTTAGCTAGTTACCTACCCATGGTTTGTGCAGGATGCCCAAAAGCCAAACTATTCTTGAATGAGAAATATTCAATGGCTACAATATCAAATTGTTTGCGAGTAAGGGAAAGCTACAACTGGAAAGTCCAACCTAACTACCTAGCCAGTTTTGTGTTTGAAAACTGTCACATTCAATCGATTCTATTTCTTGCGCAAACATTGCAATGTATGTTTCTAGACGCCTACCTTGGTATGGTAATACATTTCGTGTTGATATTCTGTGTCGTGATGGCTTTTTCCAATTCATCCAGTTGCCCTGTTTTCTTCAACTTCTTCACCAGGCTTTTCACAGCTTTTTCACACCATTTCTCCTCCTGTCCGTTCTGTTCGCCTTTTTTCCAACCCAAAAGCCTTTTCACAATGGGGGGAGTAAAAGGCAAAATTGACATCTTGAGGTCAGTAAAGTCCTTCCAGTACTGTGGTCCTTGGTTTCGCAAGATACAGATGTAAATATGTTGTAAAACTATCCAAAGGACAAAATGAAGTGGTCGCTTGAACAACGACTTAGTTAAATGCACACATAGGCTGCACAGCCAAAGTTGATGTGTAGCTAGCAGTGTTAGTGCAGCCAGACCAGCTCTGTCTCAGCGACTACCGCACACTATTCACATCACTAACACTCCGCCGCGAAACCTAGTTCGCTCTAGTCCATTCTAAATGCATTCTCCATCCTCGCCTAAATTAAAGCCGTAGGTGAAAACATGGGTCATTTTGGACTAAGGATTTTGAATAAAAAAATATGTAATATGGCCTCCTACGCGTTGGTATACGTGTGATTATCAACGAAGTTTGGCCAAATTCATAGTCATCCGCCGTCGTAGGCTCTGTCTGAAGTCGACTAAAAAGTCTGCTTCAAATGCAAACGCAGGACGACTACCCTCCGTAGACTCCCCACTCAGACTGCCAAGTAGATCTGTGAAGCCCATAGGCTGCAGCTGACCAAAATGTGCTGCATCTGCATTGCATGGGCCCTGCCTTTCGCCCGGCCCCCCGCCCCACCGGCCTGGTCCATGGTCCCGGCCCATACCAATTGCCAACAGTTGTGATAAAAACTCCACATAACGCTTAGGGCCTGATCAATGATGTAACATTCCACAATGCATGCAGCACCATCACGTAATAAAACACAGAGGCCTATAGAAGATCACTAGGTTCCTTTCATCAATGAGAACTGACATTGTACACAACAACCTTATGCATATTGCATAAAGTGTGTAATCTCTGCTCATTATTAGAAACAAATAACATAAACAATATTTCAGTCCAGAAGTCAGGAGAGGCTTTGCTCTTGTCTAAGCATTTGGGAAACTTTTTAAAGGGGTCCACTCCCAATGTGTTCCAGATTATTGGACAGAATCCACACAACACACCACTGAAGGACCTGTCATACTTTCCTCTCCGTAGAACACAATCTTAAAACTGTGATTGCTACAAGACTGTGGCAATCAAATAAAATTGTATTTGTCACACATGCCGAATACAAAAGGTGTAGACTTTTACTGTGAGATGCTTACTTACAAGCCCTTTCCCAACAATGCAAAGTTAAACAGTAAGAAACATGTGCAAAAAAGGAAATAGTAAAATAATAAAATAACAGTAATGAAACTATATACAAGGAGTACCAGTACCCAGTCAATGTGCAGGGATACGGGGTAGTTCAGGTAATAATGATGCTATAAGGAGTACCCGTACCGAGTCAATGTGCAGGGATACGGGGTAGTTCAGGTAATAACGAGGCTATATACAAGGAGTACCCGTACCGAGTCAATGTGCAGGGATACGGGGTAGTTGAGGTAATAACGAGGCTATATACAAGGAGTACCAGTACCGAGTCAATGTGCAGGGATACGGGGTAGTTCAGGTAATAATGAGGCTATAAGGAGTACCCGTACCGAGTCAATGTGCAGGGATACGGGGTAGTTCAGGTAATAATGAGGCTATAAGGAGTACCCATACCCAGTCAATGTGCAGGGATACGGGGTAGTTCAGGTAATAATGAGGCTATATACAAGGAGTACCAGTACCGAGTCAATGTGCAGGGATACGGGGTAGTTGAGGTAATAACGAGGCTATATACAAGGAGTACCAGTACCCAGTCAATGTGCAGGGATACGGGGTAGTTGAGGTAATAATGAGGCTATAAGGAGTACCAGTACTGAGTCAATGTGCAGGGATACCAGGTAGTTGAGGTAATAATGAGGCTATAAGGAGTACCAGTACTGAGTCAATGTGCAGGGATACGGGGTAGTTGAGGTAATAACGAGGCTATATACAAGGAGTACCAGTACCCAGTCAATGTGCAGGGATACGGGGTAGTTGAGGTAATAATGAGGCTATATACAAGGAGTACCAGTACCCAGTCAATGTGCAGGGATACAGGGTAGTTGAGGTAATAATGAGGCTATAAGGAGTACCAGTACTGAGTCAATGTGGAGGGGTACCAGGTTGTGGAGGTAATAACAAGGCTATATACAAGGAGTACCAGTACCGAGTCAATGTGCAGGGGTATGAGGTAGTTGAGGTAATAACGAGACTATATACAATGAGTACCAGTACTGAGTCAATGTGCAGGGATACCAGGTAGTTGAGGTAATAACGAGACTATAAGGAGTACCAGTACTGAGTTAATGTGCAGGGGTACCAGGTAGTTGTGGTAATAACGAGACTATAAGGAGTACCAGTACTGAGTTAATGTGCAGGGGTACCAGGTAGTTGTGGTAATAACGAGATTATAAGGAGTACCCGTACTGAGTTAATGTGCAGGGGTACCAGGTAGTTGTGGTAATAACGAGACTATAAGGAGTACCAGTACTGAGTTAATGTGCAGGGGCACGAGGTAGTGGAGGTGATTGAAGTAATATGTACAGTACATGTAGATGGGGTAACAGTGACTTGGCAATCAGTATAAATATCGGTGTGTGTGTGTATGTGTGAGTGTGCGGGTATAGTCCAGTGAGTGTGCAGAGAGTCGGTGAAAATAAAAAGAGGGTCAATGTAAATAGTCAGGGTAGATAAATGATTAACTGTTCAGCAGTCTTATGGATTGGGAGTAAAAGCTGTTCAGGAGCCTTTTGGTTCCAGACTTGGCGCACCGGTACCGCTTGCCATGCAGTAACGGGGGGTAGAGAGATAGGAGAATAGTTCTGTAGTGTAGGTCTATAGTATAGTGTTGTTATTGTGGGGGTGTGTAGAGAGAGGAGAGTAGGTCTATATTATAGTGTTGTTATTGTGGGGGGGTGTAGAGAGAGGAGAGTAGGTCTATAGTATAGTGTTGTTATTGTGGGGGGGTGGGGGGGTGTAGAGAGAGGAGAGTAGGTCTATAGTATAGTGTTGTTATTGTGGGGGGTGGGGGGTGTAGAGAGAGGAGAGTAAGTCTATAGTATAGTGTTGTTATTGTGGGGGGTGGGGGGGTGTAGAGAGAGGAGAGTAGGTCTATAGTATAGTGTTGTTATTGTGGGGGGGGGTGTAGAGAGAGGAGAGTAGGTCTATAGTATAGTGTTGTTATTGTGGGGGGGTGGGGGGTGTAGAGAGAGGAGAGTAGGTCTATAGTATAGTGTTGTTATTGTGGGGGGTGTAGAGAGAGGAGAGTAGGTCTATAGTATAGTGTTGTTATTGTGGGGGGTGGGGGGGTGTAGAGAGAGGAGAGTAGGTCTATAGTATAGTGTTGTTATTGTGGGGGGGGTGTAGAGAGAGGAGAGTAGGTCTATAGTATAGTGTTGTTATTGTGGGGGGGGTGGGGGTGTAGAGAGAGGAGAGTAGGTCTATAGTATAGTGTTGTTATTGTGGGGGGTGTAGAGAGAGGAGAGTAGGTCTATAGTATAGTGTTGTTATTGTGGGGGGGTGTAGAGAGAGGAGAGTAGGTCTATAGTATAGTGTTGTTATTGTGGGGGGTGTAGAGAGAGGAGAGTAGGTCTATAGTATAGGGTTGTTATTGTGGGGGGGGGTGTAGAGAGAGGAGAGTAGGTCTATAGTATAGTGTTGTTATTGTTGGGGGGTGGGGGGTGTAGAGAGAGGAGAGTAGGTCTATAGTATAGTGTTGTTATTGTGGGGGTGGGGGGTGTAGAGAGAGGAGAGTAGGTCTATAGTATAGTGTTGTTATTGTGGGGGGGGGGGGGTGTAGAGAGAGGAGAGTAGGTCTATAGTATAGTGTTGTTATTGTTGGGGGGGTGTAGAGAGAGGAGAGTAGGTCTATAGTATAGTGTTGTTATTGTGGGGGGGGTGTAGAGAGAGGAGAGTAGGTCTATAGTATAGTGTTGTTATTGTGGGGGGGTGTAGAGAGAGGAGAGTAGGTCTATAGTATAGTGTTGTTATTGTGGGGGGGTGTAGAGAGAGGAGAGTAGGTCTATAGTATAGTGTTGTTATTGTGGGGGGGGGTGTAGAGAGAGGAGAGTAGGTCTATAGTATAGTGTTGTTATTGTGGGGGGGGGTGTAGAGAGAGGAGAGTAGGTCTATAGTATAGTGTTGTTATTGTGGGGGGGTGTAGAGAGAGGAGAGTAGGTCTATAGTATAGTGTTGTTATTGTGGGGGTGGGGGGGTGTAGAGAGAGGAGAGTAGGTCTATAGTATAGTGTTGTTATTGTGGGGGGGGGGGGGGTGTAGAGAGAGGAGAGTAGGTCTATAGTATAGTGTTGTTATTGTGGGGGGGGGGGTGTAGAGAGAGGAGAGTAGGTGTATAGTATATTGTTGTTATTGTGGGGGGGTGTAGAGAGAGGAGAGTAGGTCTATAGTATAGTGTTGTTATTGTGGGGGGGTGGGGGGGTAGAGAGAGGAGAGTAGGTCTATAGTATAGTGTTGTTATTGTGGGGGGGTGTAGAGAGAGGAGAGTAGGTCTATAGTATAGTGTTGTTATTGTGGGGGGTGTAGAGAGAGGAGAGTAGGTCTATAGTATAGTGTTGTTATTGTGGGGGGGTGTAGAGAGAGGAGAGTAGGTCTATAGTATAGTGTTGTTATTGTGGGGGGTGGGGGTGTAGAGAGAGGAGAGTAGGTCTATAGTATAGTGTTGTTATTGTGGGGGGGGGGGGGTGTAGAGAGAGGAGAGTAGGTCTATAGTATAGTGTTGTTATTGTGGGGGGGGTGTAGAGAGAGGAGAGTAGGTCTATACTATAGTGTTGTTATTGTGGGGGGTGTAGAGAGAGGAGAGTAGGTCTATAGTGTTGATATTGTGGGGGGGTGTAGAGAGAGGAGAGTAGGTCTATAGTATAGTGTTGTTATTGTGGGGAGTGTAGAGAGAGGAGAGTAGGTCTATAGTGTTGATATTGTGGGGGGTGTAGAGAGAGGAGAGTAGGTCTATAGTATAGTGTTGTTATTGTGGGGGGGTGTAGAGAGAGGAGAGTAGGTCTATAGTATAGTGTTGTTATTGTGGGGAGTGTAGAGAGAGGAGAGTAGGTCTATAGTATAGTGTTGTTATTGTGGGGGGGGTAGAGAGAGGAGAGTAGGTCTATAGTATAGTGTTGTTATTGTGGGGGGGTGTAGAGAGAGGAGAGTAGGTCTATAGTATAGTGTTGTTATTGTGGGGGTGTAGAGAGAGGAGAGTAGGTCTATAGTATAGTGTTGATATTGTGGGGGGGTGTAGAGAGAGGAGAGTAGGTCTATAGTATAGTGTTGTTATTGTGGGGGGGGGTGTAGAGAGAAGAGAGTAGGTCTATAGTATAGTGTTGTTATTGTGGGAGTGTAGAGAGAGGAGAGTAGGTCTATAGTGTTGATATTGTGGGGGGTGTAGAGAGAGGAGAGTAGGTCTATAGTATAGTGTTGTTATTGTGGGGGGGTGTAGAGAGAGGAGAGTAGGTCTATAGTATAGTGTTGTTATTGTTGGGGGGGTGGGGGGTGTAGAGAGAGGAGAGTAGGTCTATAGTATAGTGTTGTTATTGTGGGGGGTGGGGGGTGTAGAGAGAGGAGAGTAGGTCTATAGTATAGTGTTGTTATTGTGGGGGGGTGTAGAGAGAGGAGAGTAGGTCTATAGTATAGTGTTGTTATTGTGGGGAGTGTAGAGAGAGGAGAGTAGGTCTAGTATAGTGTTGATATTGTGGGGGGGTGTAGAGAGAGGAGAGTAGGTCTATAGTAGAGTGTTGTTATTGTGGGGGGGTGTAGAGAGAGGAGAGTAGGTCTATAGCATAGTGTTGTTATTGTTGGGGGGGTGGGGGGGTGTAGAGAGAGGAGAGTAGGTCTATAGTAGAGTGTTGTTATTGTGGGGGGTGGGGGTGTAGAGAGAGGAGAGTAGGTCAGTACAGTGTTGATATTGTGGGGGGGTGTAGAGAGAGGAGAGTAGGTCTATAGCATAGTGTTGTTATTGTTGGGGGTGGGGAGTGTAGAGAGAGGAGAGTAGGTCTATAGTATAGTGTTGTTATTGTGGGGGGTGGGTGTAGAGAGAGGAGAGTAGGTCTATAGTATAGTGTTGTTATTGTGGGGGGGGGGTGTAGAGAGAGGAGAGTAGGTCTATAGCATAGTGTTGTTATTGTTGGGGGGGTGTAGAGAGAGGAGAGTACGTCTATAGTATAGTGTTGTTATTGTGGGGGTTGGTGGGGGGGTGTAGAGAGAGGAGAGTACGTCTATAGTATAGTGTTGTTATTGTGGGGGGGTGGGGGTGTAGAGAGAGGAGAGTAGGTCTATAGTATAGTGTTGTTATTGTGGGGGTGTGTAGAGAGAGGAGAGTAGGTCTATATATAGTGTTGATATTGTTGGGGGGTGTAGAGAGAGGAGAGTAGGTCTATAGTATAGTGTTGTTATTGTGGGGGGTGGGGGGTGTAGAGAGAGGAGAGTAGGTCTATAGTATAGTGTTGTTATTGTGGGGGTTGGGGGGTGTAGAGAGAGGAGAGTACGTCTATAGTATAGTGTTGTTATTGTGGGGTGGGGGGGTGTAGAGAGAGGAGAGTAGGTCTATAGTATAGTGTTGTTATTGTGGGGGTGGGGGGGTGTAGAGAGAGGAGAGTAGGTCTATAGTATAGTGTTGTTATTGTGGGGGGTGTAGAGAGAGGATAGTAGGTCTATAGTATAGTGTTGTTATTGTGGGAGTGTAGAGAGAGGAGAGTAGGTCTATAGTGTTGATATTGTGGGGGGGTGTAGAGAGAGGAGAGTAGGTCTATAGTATAGTGTTGTTATTGTGGGGGGGTGTAGAGAGAGGAGAGTAGGTCTATAGTATAGTGTTGTTATTGTGGGGGGGGTGAAGAGAGAGGAGAGTAGGTCTATAGTATAGTGTTGTTATTGTGGGGGGTGTAGAGAGAGGAGAGTAGGTCTATAGTATAGTGTTGTTATTGTGAGGGGTGGGGGGGTGTAGAGAGAGGAGAGTAGGTCTATAGTATAGTGTTGTTATTGTGGGGGGGTGGGGGGTGTAGAGAGAGGAGAGTAGGTCTATAGTAGTGTTGTTATTGTGGGGGGGTGGGGGGTGTAGAGAGAGGAGAGTAGGTCTATAGTATAGTGTTGTTATTGTGGGGGGGTGTAGAGAGAAGAGAGTAGGTCTATAGTATAGTGTTGTTATTGTGGGGGGTGGGGGGGTGTAGAGAGTGGAGAGTAGGTCTATAGTATAGTGTTGTTATTGTTGGGGGGGTAGAGAGAGGAGAGTAGGTCTATAGTATAGTGTTGTTATTGTGGGGGGTGGGGGGTGTAGAGAGAGGAGAGTAGGTCTATAGTATAGTGTTGTTATTGTGGGGGGGTGTAGAGAGAGGAGAGTAGGTCTATAGTATAGTGTTGTTATTGTGGGGGGTGTAGAGAGAGGAGAGTAGGTCTATAGTATAGTGTTGTTATTGTGGGGGTTGGGGGGGGGGTGTAGAGAGAGGAGAGTAGGTCTATAGTATAGTGTTGTTATTGTGGGGGGTGGGGGGGTGTAGAGAGAGGAGAGTAGGTCTATAGTATAGTGTTGTTATTGTGGGGGGGTGTAGAGAGAGGAGAGTAGGTCTATAGTATAGTGTTGTTATTGTGGGGGGTGTAGAGAGAGGAGAGTAGGTCTATAGTATAGTGTTGTTATTGTGTTTAGGATAATTGGGGGAGGGGGAGAGGCGGGTATTTACTAGTGTAGACTGAGTATGTAATGCATCACCCTGGTATGGACTTTACAGTAGTATCTCTGCTTTCTCCCAGCCTCCAGCAGTATAATCTCTCCTTTCTCCCATCCTCCAGCAGTTGTTTCTCTCCTGTCTCCCATCCTCCAGCAGTAGTTTCTCTCCTTTCTCCCAGCCTCCAGCAGTAGTATCTCTCCTTTCTCCCAGCCTCCAGCAGTAGTATCTCTCCTTTCTCCCAGCCTCCAACAGTAGTATCTCTCCTTTCTCCCAGCCTCCAGCAGTAGTATCTCTCCTTTCTCCCAGCCTCCAACAGTAGTATCTCTCCTTTCTCCCAGCCTCCAGCAGTAGTTTCTCTCCTTTCTCCCAGCCTCCAGCAGTAGTATCTCTCCTTTCTCCCAGCCTCCAGCAGTAGTATCTCTCCTTTCTCCCAACCTCCAGCAGTAGTATCTCTCCTTTCTCCCAGCCTCCAGTGGTAGTAGTGAAGTGAGTATGTACTTGTTGCTATAAGTAGTGTGGTGAAGGCAGGCATGCACACAACCTGCCCCAGCTTGTCGAGGCCAGGCTAACATAACCTAGCTCAAGCAAGATACATTTAACATTTAATGGGCAGTACTCACTCACACACACACACACACACACACACACACACACACACACACACACACACACACACACACACACACACACACACACACACACACACACACACACACACACACACACACACACACGCACAAGCACACACACCCTCACATGTGAAGGGTGTAGAATAGTCAGAGAGCGGGGTAGCGAGGGTCAGATATACAGTTGAAGTCAGAAGTTTACATACACCTCAGCCAAATACATTTAAACTCAGTTTTTCACAATTCCTGACATTTAATCCCAGTAAGAATTCCCTGTTTTAGGTCAGTTAGGATCACCACTTTATTTTAAGAATGTGAAATGTCAGAATAATAGTATTTGGTGGCATTTCCCTTAAATTGTTTAAATTGGGTCAAACTTTTCGGGTAGCCTTCCACAAGCTTCCCACAATAAGTTGGGTGAATTTTGACCCATTCCTCCTGACAGAGCTGGTGTAACTGAGTCAGGTTTGTAGGCCTCCTTGCTCGCACACACTTTTTAAATTCTGCCCACAAATGTTCTATAGGATTGAGGTCAGGGCTTTGTGATGGCCACTCCAATACCTTGACTTTTTTGTCCTTAAGCCATTTTGCCACAACTTTGGAAGAAGGCTTGGCGTCATTGTCCATTTAGAAGACCCATTTGCGACCAAGCTTTAACTTCCTGACTGATGTCTTGAGATGTTGCTTCAATATATCCACATAATTTTCCTGCCTCATGATGCCGTCTATTTTGTGAAGTGCACCAGTCCCTCCTGCAGCAAAGTACCCCAAAACATGATGCTGCCACCCCCTTGCTTCACGGTAGGGATGGTGTTCTTCGGCTTGCAAGCATCCCCCTTTTTCCTCCAAACATAATGATGGTCATTATGGCCAAACAGTTCTATTTTTGTTTCATCAGACCAGAGGACATTTCTCCAAAAAGTACAATCTTTGTCCCCATGTGCAGTTGCAAACCGTAGTCTGGCTTTTTTATGGCGGTTTTGGTTGCAGTGGCTTCTTCCTTGCTGAGCGGCCTTTCAGGTTATGTCGATATAGGACTTGTTTTACTGTGGATATAGATACTTTTGTACCTGTTTCCTCCAGCATCTTCACAAGGTTCTTTGCTGTTGTTCTGGGATTGATTTGCACTTTTCGCACCAAAGTACGTTCATCTCTAGGAGAAAGAACACGTCCCCTTCCTGAGTGGTATGACAGCTGCGTGGTCCCATGGTGTTAATACTTGCGTACTGTTGTTTGTACAGATGAATGTGGTACCTTCAGGCATTTGGAAATTGCTCCCAAGGATGAACCAGACTTGTGGAGGTCTACAATGTTTTTTCTGAGGTCTTGGCTGATTTCATTTGATTTTCCCATGATGTCAAGCAAAGAGGCACTGAGTTTGAAGGTAGGCCTTGAAATACATCCACAGGTACCACTCCAATTGACTCAAACTATGTGAATTAGCCTATCAGACGCTTCTAAAGCCATGACATCATTTTCTGGAATTTTCCAAGCTGTTTAAAGGCACAGTCAACTTTGTGTATGTAAACTTCTGACCCACTGGAATTGTGATACAGTGAATTATAAGAGAAATAATCTGCCTGTAAACAATTGCTGGAAATATTACATTGTACATTATTCTACATTGTAGAATAATAGTGAAGACATCAAAACTATGAAATGACACATATGGAATCATAAAGTAAGCAAAAAAGTGTTAAACAAATCAAATTCTATTTAATATTTTAGATTCTTCAAAGTGGCCAGCCTTTGCCTTGATGACAGCTTTGCACACTCTTGGCATTCCCTCAACAAGCTTCATGAGGAATGCTTTTCCAACAGTCTCGAAGGAGTTCCCACATATGCTGAGCACTTGTTGGCTGCTTTTTCTTCACTCTGCACTCCAACTCATCCCAAACCATCTCAATTGGGTTGAGGTCGGGTGATTATGGAGACCAGGTCATCTGATGCATCACCCCATTACTCTCCTTCTTGGTAAAATAGCCCTTACACAGCATGGAGGTGTGTTGGGTCATTGTCCTGTTGAAAAACAAATGATAGTCCCACTAAGCGGCAAACCAGATGGGATGGCATATCGCTGCAGAATGCTGTGGTAGCCATGCTGGTTAACTGTGACATAAATCATGCTGGTTAACTGTGACTTAAATTCTAAATAAATCACTGACACTGTCACCAGCAAAGCACCACCACACCATCACACCTCCTCCTCCATACTTCATGGTGGGAACCACACATGTGGAGATCACCTACTCTGTGTCTCACAAAGACACGGCGGTTGGAACCAGAACTCGCAAATTTGGGCTCTTCAGACCAAACGACAGATTTCCACTGGTCTAATGTCCATTGCTCGTGTTTCTTGGTCCAAGCAAGTCTCTTCTTCTTATTGGTGTCCTTTAGTAGTGGTTTCTTTGCAGCAATTTGTCCATGAAGGCCTGATTCACGCAGTCTCCTCTGAATAGTTGATTTTGATATGGGTCTGTTACTTGAACTCTGTCAAGCATTTATTTGGGCTGCAATTTCTGAGGCTGGTAACTGTAATGAACTTATCCTCAGAACTTATCCTCTGGAGCGGGACTCTCACCTGGAAGCTTATAAGAAATCCCGCTATGCCCGCCAACGAACCATAAAACAGGCAAAGTGTGAATTCAGGACTAAGATCGAATCGTACTACACCGGCTCCGATGCTCGTCGGATGTGGCAAGGCTTGGAAACTATTACAGACTACAAAGGGAAGCACAGCCAAGAGCTGCCCAGTGACACAAGCCTACTAGACGAGCTAAATAACTTCTATGCTCGCTTCGAGGCAAGTAACACTGAAAGAAGCATGAGAGCATCAGCTGTTCTGTACGACTGTGTGATCACCCTCTCCGCAGTTAATGTGAGTAAGACCATTAAACAGGTCAACATTCACAAGGCCTCTGCATGTGCTGACCAACTGGCAAGTGTCTTCACTGACATTTTCAACCTCTCCCTGTCTGAGTCTCTAATACCAACATGTTTCAAGCAGACCACCATAGTCCCTGTGCCCAAGAACACTAAGGTAACCTGCCTAAATGACTACCGACCCGTAGCACTCACATCTGTAGCCATAAAATGCTTTGAAAGGCTGGTCATGGCTCACATCAACACCATTATCCCAGAAACCCTAGGCCCACTCCAATTTGCATACCACACCAACAGAGCACCAAGTCTAGGTCCAAGAGGCTTCTAAACAGCTTCTACCCCCAAGCCATAAGACTCCTGAACAGCTAATAAAATGGCTACCCAGACTATTTGCATTGCCCCCCCCCCCACCTCACTGCTGCTACTCTCTGTTATTATCCATGCATAGCCACTTTAATAACCCTACCTACATGTACATAATTACCTAAATTACCTTGACACCGGTGCCCCCCCCACCGGTGCCCTTAACCAAAACTGCAAGTTGGTTAAGGGCTTGTAAGTAAGCATTTCACTGTAAGGTTGTATTTGGCGCATGTGACAAATACAATTTGATTTGATTTGAGATGTAACTCTGGTTCTTCTTTTCCTGTGGCGGTCCTCATGAGAGCCAGTTTCATCATAGCGCTTGATGGTTTTTGTGACTGCACTTGAAGAAACTTTCAATGTTCTTGAAATGTTCCGTATTGATTGACCTTCATGTCTTAAAGTAATGATGGACTGTCGTTTCTCTTTGCTTATTTTAGCTGTTCTTGCCATAATATGGACTTGGTCTTTTACCAAATAGGGCTATCTTCTGTATACTACCACTACATTGTCACAACACAACTGATTGTCTCAAACGCATTAAGGAAAGAAATTCCACAAATTAAGTATTAACAAGGCACACCTGTTAATTGAAATGCATTCCAGGTGACTACCTCATGAAGCTGGTTGAGAGAATGCCAAGAGTGTGCAAAGCTGTTATTAAGGCAAAGGGTGGCTACTTTGAATAATCTCAAATATAAAATATATTTTTATGTGTTAAACACTTTTTTGGTGACTACATGATTCCATATGTGTTATTATTCTACAATGTACAAAATAGTAAAAATAAAGAAAAACCCTTGAATGAGTAAGTGGGTCCAAACGTTTGACTGGTACTGTCTGTAAGTAGCAGCACTGCTGAGAGGATTAGTAGGGTGATTTCTCAAGGTGGAAGTGTTTCAAATCATTTGCTATATTCGGCCTACTGTCATTTTCTGTAGTCATATCTATTAGCTTCATCACTGTACCAGTCGTCTGTACTTTTGCCTTAGAATGAGAAAAAGAAAGAACTGTCCGTGTGCAGATCAATCTCCTCCAAGCTCCAACCGTTGATCAATCCAACAATTGACAGTTCACAGTCTTCCGAGAATAGTAACATTGACCCGCTGTTGCTATTTTAGTGTGTGTGTACTGGCGTATTGACCAGTGTCCAACTTGTCTTCCTCCCTTAACACACTGCATAGCCTGTTGTAAAAATACAGCTCCCTTGAAGCTCAGCACGACAGCCCCTTTCCCTTGGATCTATTTCCATGAGACGGTAATGTATATTATTACATCAGCTAAAGGCGTGTCCTCCTCTTCCTTCAAACCTGCGGTCAAAAGCTCCTCCCAACCTTTAATAAATAGAATTCTATCAACACAACAGCCAGTTCCACAGTAAAACTGATGGACTTCTTCTTCTTTAAGGGGAAATCTGCGATTGCTACATC
The DNA here is from genome assembly GCF_905237065.1 of Salmo salar. NCBI lineage: Eukaryota > Metazoa > Chordata > Actinopteri > Salmoniformes > Salmonidae > Salmo > Salmo salar. The sequence goes on from NC_059452.1 coordinate 41,995,344, forward strand.
CTTTTTTGGACTTTTAAATTCATGATATATGTCCATTGATTCTTGAAGATTAGAATTTATAAACGCCTTATGAGCTTAGATAAATTGTCTAGCCCATCAGGATATAAGCTTATTTTTACTCCTTTGTTGGTAAACAATGTAATTGTAAACAAACACTCTACAGTCTTAAAACATGGTTGAAACTGTCATTAGGATCTCATGGAAGGTCAGTCCATAACTCTGTCTATGAATTTGAGAGTGGTTCCATTTCTCCAGACTCATCACTCAGCTATTTACCAAATCAGTGGTGGGGTGTCCCACTTTGTTATTGTTTGAACTGCAGATTAAACCTTTAAATATTACATCTGTTTAATATTATCTTTGTGTTATCAGTTATCCTGATTACATGGATCATGCCTGAAATAAATAAGCAACAACTCATACCATCCAACAATGTGTTTTATCTGGGGTTTTTTGTGTAGTAAGTGTGTAGTAAGTGTGTAGTAAGTGTTTAAGGGTATCCCACAGGAGTCAGTTGCAGGCCCTCTGTTTTCTCTGTTTGCAGCGAAGCAGCAACACCTCCAGGTCTGTGGTTACAACCAAGCTGCCTGCAGCTAGAGACAGCATAGACAATAATAAGAGCACTTACTTTCTCCCAGCACTCACTGTGTGATGTGTTATATTGACAGGCTGGAGAGAGAGAGAGAGAGAGAGAGAGAGAGAGAGAGCGTGCTCTACCGTGTGTCTCCTGTAGCCGTCCCACACTAGGCCTGGCACCTGTTCATGTCCTCCGGGACTGGGACGGCCAAGACAGCTGCTTTGGTTTGGAGTGTGGGGTGGATGGGGATGGATATGGGGGGTGGGGGATGGGCTAAACAGATGGGCTGCAGTAGACAGGAGCGGGATGGGGTGGGAGCAGGGTAGGGGGATGCTGTGAAGAATTACCCAGCACAAAAGGCACGTCGGCAGAGCTGAATGGGTAATGACCATGTACAATCCGATGGACGATAATGGCATTGTGGTGGACTGGACTCTGGGGACACTTGGGGATGAGGATGGGCGGGTGTGTGTGTGTGTTATGTCAGCTGCTGTCCCAGAGCAGGATGAGACGGCAGAATAAAAGGAAGCTGGGTCTTTGTGCTGCTCTGATAGGATGAAAACACTGGCACTAACCTGATAAAACCACTTTGTTCTGGTGTGCATCGCTTGCTTACACATCACATCAAGTTTGTGCTGCAAACAACTAAACTAAAAGTATAGTACTTCATTTCATCATTATTCCATTTCAAATGACAAAATATAGTAAAACTTTCATTTCTTGTCATATAAAACACTGAAGCCTTCAGCAGAATCAAAGGCCCTAAAGGCCCAAAACCGGTTTCCAACAACCAGAGCGCTTTGTCATCATGTAACTAAACAATGTAGCATGAAATAGATTTTAGAGCATGTTATCTCAGTGCCCAGGAAGTTTCATAGTGAACAGTTTAGTATCTAACGTAGCTAACATCAGTGATATTACCATGCCAACATTTGATCATTGACCCCCATCTCAGGTTTATGATGCTGACGCTAGTGTTATTGTGGGTGTGTTTTCTGTTATGTATTGTGTGTGTTTGTGTGTGTGTGTGTGTGTGTGTGTGTGTGTGTGTGTGTGTGTGTGTGTGTGTGTGTGTGTGTGTGTGTGTGTGTGTGTGTGTGTGTGTGTGTGTGTGTGTGTGTGTGTGTGTGTGTGTATTTATGAGCTACCTGTATGAGACACCACAGCTTGTTACTAGGAGCTACCTGTATGAGCCACCACAGCTTGTTACTAGGAGCTACCTGTATGAGACACCACAGCTTGTTGTTAGGAGCTACCTGTATGAGACACCACAGCTTGTTACTAGGAGCTACCTGTATGAGACACCACAGCTTGTTACTAGGAGCTACCTGTATGAGACACCACAGCTTGTTACTAGGAGCTACCTGTATGAGACACCACAGCTTGTTACTAGGAGCTACCTGTATGAGACACCACAGCTTGTTACTAGGAGCTACCTGTATGAGACACCACAGCTTGTTACTAGGAGCTACCTGTATGAGACACCACAGCTTGTTACTAGGAGCTACCTGTATGAGACACCACAGCTTGTTACTAGGAGCTACCTGTATGAGACACCACAGCTTGTTATTACAGTCCATTTCTGACATGATGGGGCTCAGGGCGAACTGTTGAGAGCTGTCAAGCAGTGTCTTCACAAATCTGCTTGGCAATACTATGACATGATGTTTTCTCCCTCTAAAAGCCATCAATCTCTCGACAGCATCTGACAGCTCCACGTCTGAGGCAGCACATGGTTTACACCCACTTCTTTCTCCTAGGCCTCAAGGTCGTTCACTCCCTCCTCTCTCTGTTTATTTCAGTAAGGAGTCCCTTTACCTCTGCATAATGAGGATGGTGTGACTGACTCATCGTTTACGCCAGTTGATCCATTCCAGTACAGGAAGCAATACTTCATTTATACTTCTTGACTAACAAATCTTTGTAAACCTACAGTGTTGCGCAATTTGGTGTGTAGGGCTATGAATAACCCTAAAAATTGTTGGGGGTAATTTTACTCTAATGGGTCGTCGTAAAGCTTTGAGCAGTTTGCAGAACTGAAAGTATTACGAAACTTCCAGAACATGTTATGCTTCTATTGGTTTGGTGGTTGGTCCTATATCTATAGAATGTACACAACATCCACATACTATTTACTGTAATACACACACAGCAACATGGTGTTGTTTTAGACCAGGATGTCTCGGTCTGTCCCCTCAGAGCTCATCTCAGTCTGCTGACAGAACCCTTCTGGAGTACTGTATGTGTTGTGGGTGAGGTGAAGTTCACCTGAGTCAGACAGACAAGTTAAACACACACACACACACACACACACACACACACACACACACACACACACACACACACACACACACACACACACACACACACACACACACACACACACACACACACACACACACACACACACACACACACAGCTATGGATTAGTCAGTCATACCCCAGTTCCACTGTGTCCTACAGAGCCCTGCAGAGTCCTACAGAGTCCTACAGAGCCCTGCAGAGCCATACAGAGCCCTACAGAGCCCTGCAGAGTCCTACAGAGTCCTACAGAGCCCTGCAGAGGACTACAGAGTCCTACAGAGCCCTGCAGAGTTCTACAGAGTCCTATAGAGCCCCACAGAGTCCCACAGTCCAACAGAGTCCTACAGAGTCCTACAGAGTCCCACAGAGCCCTACAGAGTCCTACAGAGCCCTATAGAGCCCTATAGAGCCCTACAGAGCCCTATAGAGCCCTACAGAGCCCCACAGAGTCCCACAGAGTTCTACTAGAGTTCTACAGAGCCTCACAGATTCCTACTACAGTCTTACAGAGTCTTACAGAGTTCTACAGAGCCCTACAGAGTCCTACAGAGTCCTACAGAGCCCCACAGAGTCCTACTACAGTCTTACAGAGTCTTACAGAGTTCTACAGAGCCCTACAGAGTCCTACAGAGTCCTACAGAGCCCCACAGAGTCCTACTACAGAGCCCCACAGAGTCCTACTACAGAGTCCTACAGAGTCCTACTACAGAGTCCTACAGAGTCCTACAGAGTCCTACAGAGTCATACAGAGTTCTACAGAGTTCTACAGAGCCCCACAGAGTCCTACTACAGAGTCCTACAGAGTCCTACTACAGAGTTCTACAGAGTCCTACTACAGAGTTCTATAGAGTCCTACAGAGTCCTACAGAGTCCTACAGAGTTCTACAGAGTTCTACAGAGCCCTAGAGTCCTACAGAGTTCTACAGAGTCCTATAGAGCCCCACAGAGTCCCACAGTCCAACAGAGTCCTACATAGTCCCACAGAGCCCTATAGAGTCCTACAGCCATATAGAGCCCTATAGAGCCCTACAGAGCCCTATAGAGCCCTACAGAGCCCCACAGAGTCCCACAGAGTTCTACTACAGAGTTCTACAGAGCCCCACAGAGTCCTACTACAGTCTTACAGAGTCTTACAGAGTTCTACAGAGCCCCACAGAGTCCTACTACAGTCTTACAGTCTTACAGAGTTCTACAGAGCCCTACAGAGTCCTACAGAGTCCTACAGAGTCCTACAGAGTCCTACTACAGTCTTACAGAGTCTTACAGAGTTCTACAGAGCCCTACAGAGTCCTACAGAGTCCTACAGAGCCCCAAAGAGTCCTACAGAGTTCTACAGAGCCCCACAATCCTACTACAGAGCCCCACAGAGTCCTACTACAGAGTCCTACAGAGTCCTACTACAGAGTCCTACAGAGTCCTACTACAGAGTCCTACAGAGTCCTACAGAGTCCTACAGAGTCCGACAGAGTTCTACAGAGTTCTACAGAGCCCCACAGAGTCCTACTACAGAGTCCTACAGAGTCCTACTACAGAGTTCTACAGAGTCCTACAGAGTCCTACAGAGTCCTACAGAGTTCTGCAGAGCCCTAGAGTCCTACAGAGTTCTACAGAGTCCTATAGAGCCCCACAGAGTCCCACAGTCCAACAGAGTCCTACAGAGTCCCACAGAGCCCTACAGAGTCCTACAGAGCCATATAGAGCCCTATAGAGCCCTACAGAGCCCTATAGAGCCCTACAGAGCCCCACAGAGTCCCACAGAGTTCTACTACAGAGTTCTACAGAGCCCCACAGAGTCCTACTACAGTCTTACAGAGTCTTACAGAGTTCTACAGAGTCCTACAGAGTCCTACTACAGTCTTACAGTCTTACAGAGTTCTACAGAGCCCTACAGAGTCCTACAGAGTTCTACAGAGCCCTACAGAGTCCTACAGAGCCCCACAGAGTCTAACTACAGTCTTACAGAGTTCTACAGAGCCCCACAGAGTCCTACAGAGTCCTACAGAGCCCCACAGAGTCTAACTACAGTCTTACAGAGTTCTACAGAGCCCCACAGAGTCCTACAGAGTCCTACAGAGCCCCACAGAGTCCTACAGAGTTCCACAGAGCCCCACAGAGTCCTACTACAGAGCCCCACAGAGTCCTACTACAGAGCCCCACAGAGTCCTACTACAGAGTCCTACAGAGTCCTACTACAGAGTCCTACAGAGTCCTACAGAGTTCTACAGAGTTCTACAGAGCCCCAGAGAGTCCTACTACATAGTCCTACTACAGAGTTCTATAGAGCCCTACAGAGTTCTACAGAGCCCTAGAGTCCTACAGAGTTCTACAGAGTCCTATAGAGCCCCACAGAGTCCCACAGTCCAACAGAGTCCTACAGAGTCCCACAGAGCCCTACAGAGTCCTACAGAGCCCTATAGAGCCCTATAGATCCCTACAGAGCCCTATAGAGCCCTACAGAGCCCCACAGAGTCCCACAGAGTTCTACAGAGCCCCACAGAGTCCTACTACAGTCTTACAGAGTCTTACAGAGTTCTACAGAGCCCTACAGAGTCCTAAAGAGTCCTACAGAGCCCCACAGAGTCCTACTACAGTCTTGCAGAGTCTTACAGAGTTCTACAGAGCCCTACAGAGTCCTACTACAGAGCCCCACAGAGTCCTACTACAGAGTCCTACAGAGTCCTACTACAGAGTTCTACAGAGCCCTACAGAGTCCTACAGAGCCCCACAGAGTCCTACTACAGAGTCCTACAGAGTCCTACTACAGAGTCCTACAGAGTCCTACTACAGAGTCCTACAGAGTCCTACAGAGCCCCACAGAGTCCTACTACAGAGTCCTACAGAATCCTACTACAGCGTCCTACAGAGTCCTACTACAGAGTTCCTACAGAGTCCTACAGAGTCCTACAGAGTTCTACAGAGTTCTACAGAGCCCCACAGAGTCCTACTACAGAGTCCTACAGAGTCCTACTACAGAGCCTACAGAGTCCTACTACAGAGTTCTACAGAGTCCTACAGAGTTCTACAGAGTTCTACAGAGCCCTTCAGAGTCCTACTACAGAGTCCTACAGAGTCCTACAGAATTCTACAGAGCCCTACAGAGTCCTACAGAGTTCTACAGAGCCCTACAGAGTTCTACAGAGCCCTACAGAGTCCTACAGAGCCCTACAGAGTCCTACAGAGTTCTACAGAGCCCCATGTATGGTCCTGCTGACCATGCACTCCCAACTATAACATGACTGTCGGTCAATACGGGTGAGGACAGAGTGGCGGGCTAATTTCCTGTTGTTTAGGATAGAGTAGAACAGAGCACTGTTTCTGATAGTGGTCAGGAAAGAGAGATGTTGTCACCCTTTATCTAGTTGGGGTGGCAGGTAGCCTAGTGGTGTCAGTAACTGAAAGGTAGCTGGGTAAAATCCCTGAGCTGACAAGATAAAAAGTTGTTGTTTTGCCCCTGGACAAGGCAGTTAACCCACTGTTCCCTGGTAGGCCGTCATTGTAAATAAGAATTTGTTCTTAACTGACTTGCCTAGTTAAATGATTGATGAAAAAAGTGTTGTTCTGTTGCGCAACAACTGGAGCAGTCATGTGTTCGGTATTTTAATGGGGCACGCCTTCAACACGGGACTTATCCTATATGGCTGCTGTTTATGCTTTTCATGTTTCATTTTACTGTGACTCAAATAAAACCAGGAAGCCAGAGTTGAATTTATCACTGTTTAGTTGTACTTATTTTTGCATAGTCCAATGATTTTTCAATCTCCTAGTTTAAATATGTAATTTATACTGTGGCAAAACACCATTAGACATTCCTCATATTTTTTTAATAAATGTAGTTTTCTCAGTCAGAACACACGAGGAAGAGACACCGTTTTATAATGAATAGGCCTAGGTTGTAATCTGGTGTAAATATATGATTATAATATGTTAGAAATTAATTGCTCCAATCTGTTTTGAACAAAACTTTATATTCCAATTCCTCCATATTGTGATAGCTGATATCATCAATAATCAAACATTTAAGTGGAAGAGAATTTTTTTTTTTAACAACACATTTCCTTTCTTGTTCAGTTTGCTTTGTGTTTATGTCCTCTGGAGTTGCAATGCACAGTGGTGTCAACAAGAGAGGTTATCTAGCGCCTCCCAGTGGCTAAAGTTGGATCCTGCAGCTCTCAACATGCGTTCTTGAAAGGTTGCTGTCTAAAAATACATATTCCTCTGTCCTTGTAGTCTCAGTAGGTTATAGTTAAGACCGCTTACAGACTTAAAACTATTGTTTAGCCTCCTTAAAGTCCCCAGCACGAATCATTCATTTATTGCTGCAATTATTCAAATGTATGTATTTGTCTAAAAACAGACATTACCGCTGTATTAGTACTAAGTGCTAAGGCAAAAACAGAATTGTGCACCTCTCGGGGACATATTTACCATTTTGAACCATTAGCACTTGGTTCTACATGAATGGCCATTAGACTCGAACTAGACCAAGGTACATATCTGGTCACAGCCCATTGATTCTCTCTGTGCTTTGTATCATTTCTCCTAGGCCTATTCACACACCCTCTACAATATGCAAATAACGTCCCTGGGCTACCTGTCCCTGGGCTACCCTTCCCTGGGCTACCCGTTGTATTTCAGCGGTTGTGAAATATGACTGAGAACATAGTTATTGTTGCTATTCTCAGTAACTTCGATAAGCCTACACACATATTGGCATATAATGGGAGATTTTTTTTCTTCTGCAACATATCATTTTGTTCTTATATATGAGACCTTATTATATTGCCAGAGTTTAGCAAAACGGAGATGTCATTAAGAAAAGCATTTTGGTGAGCCGGTGTTTGGTCCTTGTTGTGTCGGTCGTTGTAAAACAAATGTTAGAAACACAGGCTTTCTGACACTGAGATCCCCAACAACAACATGAAATGACTCTAACAATGTCTTCAGATGCTCTATGGGTTGAAAACCAGGGTTGTTTGGTACACAACGATGTGAACACAACGCTAGCATTCATATGCTCGACTTCATCACAGAGCATTGACTTCTTCCAAGGTCCTTTGCTCTTAATAGGTTTCATCAAAAGGTGATTCCAGGGGCAGTGGAATGTAAACAAACACATTCAACCTCTATAAACATGCTAATGTTAGCCCGGGTGGGGCTGTTTGGGGTTGAAAATCTACCCCCGAGGCGGTTCTGTTTGGCTAAGCCACTTCGTCTCATTTATCTCCCCCTTCCTGCCCCAGGGCGCACGCGTGTGTGTGGCACCCCCATGTCATCATGTCCTTAGGGCCCTGAAACAATCTCAGCGGGGTACTCTCCATCAAAGCCAGCCACGGGATCACTGAGTAGTTACATGTGTGCCTGACAACGCCTAGGATCACTGTTTGGTTACATGTGTGCCCGACAACGCCCAGTATGGATGGCCTGTCACTCATAGTATGGATTTATCAGGCTAGCCATGGGATACTTACGTCTCTGTATCCATGTGTTATACTTGGTCATGCAGCATCACTCTCTACCATGCGTCATTTCTCTCTATCTTTTATTGCAAATGGAAAATACGCAGTCTATTGTAGATAGAAAATGCACGGCAGAGAAGGAAATCGGAGCGAATGCGCCATGAGATAAATCGAGGCAATAACGTAGTTCATTGCTTCAACCACAAGATGACAGCAGAGAGTGATAGTTGTCCTAAAAACAGGGCCGGGATTAAATTCATGGGGCAGCGCACAGTACAGTCGGCTCAATCTGATATTACATTTAATTGTTTAGCGCGCTATAACGCAGATCTGACGTGGATCGGAGTGAATCCCGGCCTAGGTTCCATATCTCGGTCTGTACTACAGTGGTCCTTTTCTCACATTTTCAATTGGAAATACATATTGTATTATGGGTTATGGGTATCCTAAATCTATGCTAGATTAACCTTCAAATAAATCAAACCAGGAGTGGTAGTGTTTGGCCGAAACAATGTCCTGCACACCCGATAAACTAGTCAGCCAGATACACATTCACCACAAGCCCTAGAGACATATCCTGTATTGACTTCTAGTATATTCTAATACTGCGGTGGTGAGTGGTTATCACAGTAAACTGGCTGTAGAAGTGCTGAGAGATATCCTGTACCTACTTCTACAGCTACCCATCATGGTCAGGGAGAATGACAGGGTTGAACTAGTGGTACTCTAATTCTACCTAGTGAGGGAGAAGTGAAGAGGGAGAGGGAGCCCTTTAGGGAAGGCCTGCCACATTCTCCTGTTACACCACCCCACGCAGTGACAGGGGAGAGACAGAGGATGGGAGAGGGAGAAAGAGAGGGGGAGATAGAGAAGGGGAGAGAGAGAGGGGAGGCGAGGGAAAGAGAGAGAAAGTGTGTGTGTGTGTGTGAGAGAGAGAGAAAGAGCGAGAGAGAGAGAAATCGATGACGCCACTGTATCTATATTGATCCATCAATGTATTCATCTTAACTGGATGACAGACCTATACTACAGACCTGTATATCTTATAAGACTTATTTCCAGAAAAAGACAAATCGTTCTGTGTGAATTGAAACAACATGGCATAGTGTGTTTATGTGTTTGGTCTCAGGTGTCTATTGCAGGGATAGGAGGCAAGGATAGGAGGCAGGGACAGGAGGCAGGAAAGAAGGCAGGGATAGGAGGCAAGGATAGGAGGCAGGGAAGGAGGCAGGGAAGGAGGCAGGGAAGGAGGCTACTGTAATACACACCAAGCAGTCTCACAGCATGAGCATCTGTCAGAATACACACATCTGCTGTAGGGTCTGACAGTAAATACATTGTCATCCGTCAGGCCCTATCTGTGTCTCTCTCCTCGTAAATCAATGTGTGTTTGGACAAGTAGGACAGAGTAAACAGCTCCTGTGTTCAGTATCATGTTCAGGCATCTGGGAAGGAAGTGTTTGTGTGTGTGTGTTTGTTTGTGTGTGTGTGTGTGTCTGTGTGTTCATGCCTCCCTGTCTGCCTGCCTGTGTGTATAGGCATTTGTGTGTTTGCGTTTGTGTGTGTGTGTCTGTGTGTTCATGCCTCCCTGTCTGCCTGCCTGTGTGTGTGTATAGGCGTGTGTGTGTGTGTGTGTGTATGTATGGTGCTGGGGGAGCTTGTTTAGCTGAGCCCAGTGAAAGTGAAGCCCATGACAGAATGTCTGGCTGTGTGTCTATGCCCAGCCAGCCAGTGGAGCCAGACCGTCTGCTAGTCGCCAGCCTGCTTTACAACTGCTGAGAACATCCCATCCCCTAGGGGAGGAGAGGAGGGAGAGGGAAAGCGAGAGAGGGAGGGAGGGAAAGAGAGAGAGGGAGGAAGGGAGAAAGGGAGAGAGGGATGGAGGGAAAAAGAGAGAGGGAGGAAAGGAGAGAGGGAGGAAAGGAGAGCGGGAGAGAGGGAGGGAGGGGGGGGGCACTGAACCTTATCTCTGTCTCTGTCTCTCTGTGTCTCTGTCTGTCTGTCTGTCTCTCTCTCTCTCTCTCAATTCAATTCAAGGGGCTTTATTGGCAGGGGAAACATATGTTAACATTGCAAAAGCAAGTGAAGTAGATAATATACAAAAGTGAAATAAACAATAAAAATGAACAGTAAACATTACACTCACAGAAGTTCCAAAATAATAAAGACATTACAAGTGTCATGTTATGTATATATACAGTGTTGTAATGATGTTCAAATGGTTAAAGTAAAAAAGGGAAAATAAATAAACATAAATATGGGTTGGATTTACAATGGTGTTTGTTCTTCACTGGTTGTCCTTTTCTTCTTTTCAAATCTGGCAGCTGTGATGACACACTGTGGTATTTCACCTAGTAGATATGGGAGTTTATCAAAATCGGGTTTGTTTTCAAATTCTTTGTGGATCTATGTAATCTGAGGGAAATATGTGTCTCTAATATGGTCATACATTGGGCAGGAGGTTAGGAAGTGCAGCTCAGTTTCCACCTCATTTTGTGGGCAGTCTGCCAATGGTGGCCTTTCTCAAAAGCAAGGCTATGCTCACTGAGTCTGTACATCATCAACGCTTTCCTTAAATTTGGGTCAGTCACAGTGGTCAGGTATTCTGCCACTGTGTACTCTCTGTTTATGGCCAAGTAGCATTCTAGTTTGCTCTGTTCTTTTGTTAATTCTTTCCAATGTGTCAAGTAATTATCCTTTTGTTTTCTGATGATTTGGTTGGGTGTAATTGTGTTGCTGTCCTGGGGCTCTGTGGGGTCTGTTTGTGTTTGTGAACAGAGCCCCAGGACCAGCTTGCTTAGTTGGGGACTCTTCTCCAGGTTCATCTCTCTGTAGGTGATGGCTTTGTTATGAAAGGTTTGGGAATCGCTTCCTTTTAGGTGGTTGTAGAATTTAACGTCTCTTTTCGGGATTTTGATAATTAGCGGGTATCGGCCTAATTCTGCTCTGCATGCATTATTTGGTGTTTTACGTTGTACACAGAGGATATTTTTGCAGAATTCTGCATGCAGAGTCTCAATTTGGTGTTTGTCCCATTTTGTGAATTCTTGGTTGGTGAGTGGACCCTCAGACCTCACAACCATAAAGGGCAATGGGTTCTATAACTGATTCAAGTATTTTTAGCCAGATCCTAATTGGTATGTCGAATTTTATGTTCCTTTTGATGGCACAGAATGCCCCCCTCGTCTTGTCTCTCAGATCATTCACAGCTTTGTGGAAGTTACCTGTGGCGCTGATGTTTAGGCCAAGGTATGTATCGTTTTTTGTGTGCTCTAGGGCAACGGTGTCTAGATGGAATTTTAATTTGTGGTCCTGTCAGGGCCCAGGTCTGGCAGAATCTGTGCAGAAGATCTAGGTGCTGCTGTAGGCCCTCCTTGGTTGGTTACAGAAGCACCAGATCATTAGAAAACAGTAGACATTTGACTTCAGATTCTAGTAGGGTGAGGCCGGGTGCTGCAGACCTTTCTAGTGCCCTCACCAATTGATGAGGGTGGGACTTAAGCTGCATCCCTGTCCCACCCCACAGCCCTGTGGGAAGAAATGTGTGTGTGTTTTTACCTATTTTAACTGCACAATTGTTGTTTGTGTACATGGATATTATAATGTTGTATGTTTTTCCCCCAACACCACTTTCCATCAATGTGTATAGCAGACCCTCATGCCAAATTGAGTTGAAGGCTTTTTTTTTAATTAACAAAGCCTGAGAAGACTTTGCCTTCGTTTTGGTTTGTTTGTTTGTCAATTAGGGTGTGCAGGGTGAATACGTGGTCTGTCATACAATAATTTGGTTAAAAGCCAATTTGACATTTGCTCAGTACAATGTTTTCACTGAGTAAATGTACGGGTCAGCTGTTAATGAAAATGCAGAGGATTTTCCCAAGGTTGCTGTTGATACATATCCCACGGTAGTTATTAGGGTCAAATTTGTCTCAATTTTTGTGGATAGGGGTGATCAGTCCTTGGTTCCAAATATTGGCGAAGATGCCAGAGCTAAGGATGATAAAGAGTTTTAGTATAGCCAATTGAAATTTGTTGTCTGTATATTTGATCATTTTATTAAGGATACCATCAACACCACAGGCCTTTTTGGGTTGGAGGGTTTTCATTTTGTCCTGTAGTTCATTCAAGGTAATTGGAGGATCCAGTGGGTTCTGGTAGTCTTTAATAGTTGATTCTAAGATTTTTATTTGATCATGTATATGTTTTTGTTGTTAGTTTTTTGTTATAGAGCCAAAAAGATTGGAGAAGTGGTTTACCCATACATCTCCATTTTGGATAGATAATTCTTCGTGTTGTTGTTTGTTTAAAGTTTTCCAATTTTTCTTAGAAGTGGTTAGAGTCTATGGATTCTTCAATTACATTGAGCTGATTTCTGATGTGATGTTCCTTCTTTTTCCGTAGTGTATTTCTGTATTGTTTTAGTGATTCACCATAGTGAAGGCGTGGTCTCAGGTTTTCTGGGTCTCTATGTTTTTGGTTGGCCAGGTTTCTCAATTTCTTTCTTAGGTTTTTGCATTCTTCATCAATCCATTTGTCATTGTTGTTCATTTTCTTTGGTTTTCTGTTTGACATTTTTGTATATGCCCCCTAGGGGGCATATGGAGGAGGGAATACTGTAACCTCCAGGCAGGTGTTTGTATCAGTATCTGTGTCAGTATCTGTGTCAGTATCTGTATCAGTATCTGTATCAGTATCTGTATCAGTGTCTGTGTCAGTATCTGTGTCAGTATCTGTGTCAGTATCTGTATGAGTATCTGTATCAGTATCTGTATCAGTATCTGTGTCAGTATCTGTGTCAGTGTGTATCAGTGTCAGTATCTGTGTCAGTGTGTGCGTATATCTGTGTCAGTATCTGTATCAGTATCTGTGCCAATATCTGTATCAGTATCTGTGTCAGTATCTGTGTCAGTATCTGTGTCAGTATCAGTGTCAGTATCTGCGTCAGTGTGTATCAGTATCTGTGTCAGTATCTGTGTCAGTATCTGTATCAGTATCAGTGTCAGTATCTGTGTCAGTGTGTATCAGTATCTGTGTCAGTATCTGTATCAGTGTGTGCGTATATCTGTGTCAGTATCTGTGTCAGTATCTGTATCAGTATCTGTGTCAGTATCTGTATCAGTATCTGTGTCAGTATCTGTATCAGTATCTGTATCAGTATCTGTGTCAGTGTGTATCAGTATCTGTGTCAGTGTGTATCAGTATCTGTGTCAGTATCTGTATCAGTATCTGTGTCAGTATCTGTATCAGTATCTGTGTCAGAGTGTTTGTCAGTGTCTGTATCAGTATCTGTGTCAGTATCTGTGTCAGTGTGTGTGTCAGTATCTGTATCAGTATCTGTATCAGTATCTGTATCAGTATCTGTGTCAGTATCTGTGTCAGTGTGTATCAGTGTCAGTATCTGTGTCAGTGTGTGCGTATATCTGTGTCAGTATCTGTATCAGTATCTGTGCCAATATCTGTATCAGTATCTGTGTCAGAGTGTGTGTCAGTATCTGTATCAGTATCAGTGTCAGTATCTGTGTCAGTGTGTGTGTCAGTATCTGTATCAGTATCTGTATCAGTATCTGTGTCAGTATCTGTGTCAGTGTGTATCAGTGTCAGTATCTGTGTCAGTGTGTGCGTATATCTGTGTCAGTATCTGTATCAGTATCTGTGTCAGTATCTGTATCAGTATCTGTGTCAGTATCTGTGTCAGTATCTGTGTCAGTATCAGTGTCAGTATCTGTGTCAGTGTGTATCAGTATCTGTGTCAGTATCTGTGTCAGTATCTGTGTCAGTATCTGTGCCAGTATCTGTGTCAGTATCAGTGTCAGTATCTGTGTCAGTATCAGTGTCAGTATCTGTGTCAGTGTGTGCGTATATCTGTGTCAGTATCTGTATCAGTATCTGTGCCAATATCTGTATCAGTATCTGTGTCAGTATCTGTGTCAGTATCTGTGTCAGTATCAGTGTCAGTATCTGTGTCAGTGTGTATCAGTATCTGTGTCAGTATCTGTGTCAGTATCTGTGTCAGTATCTGTATCAGTATCAGTGTCAGTATCTGTGTCAGTGTGTATCAGTATCTGTGTCAGTATCTGTGTCAGTGTGTGCGTATATCTGTGTCAGTATCTGTGTCAGTATCTGTATCAGTATCTGTGTCAGTATCTGTATCAGTATCTGTGTCAGTATCTGTATCAGTATCTGTATCAGTATCTGTGTCAGTGTGTATCAGTATCTGTGTCAGTGTGTATCAGTATCTGTGTCAGTATCTGTATCAGTATCTGTATCAGTATCTGTGTCAGAGTGTTTGTCAGTGTCTGTATCAGTATCTGTGTCAGTATCTGTGTCAGTGTCTGTATCAGTATCTGTGTCAGTGTCTGTATCAGTATCTGTGTCAGTGTCTGTGTCAGTGTGTCAGTGTGTGTGTATCTGTATCTGTGTCAGTGTGTCAGTGTGTGTGTGAGCTTCTTCCTGTTTGAAACGTGACAAACAGAAGCACGTGGGTGAATTTACAGAGACAAACAAATGATAACTCACTCATAAGAAACCAATTAGTGCTAGACATTTGTCACAGTCAAAATTGCTTAATGTTTTCAAGATCAATCTGAATCCGTCACTTAAAGGGATAGTCTGAAATTCTGGAAATGAAGCTGTTTTTCTACAGTCAGTGTGCTAACGCTAGTTAACAGTGGCTCACAAAACTACCTCTAACTTCCTACATACTAGACGCAGAGACACACAAATGGTAACCATGGGTTCATCTGACTCTGGGGAAGTAGAAAATGGCTTAATTGATCAAATCTCAAACTATCCCTTTAAGTTCCAAAGTAGGTGACTGTAACATCAATTGAGTAACTGTCACGGGTGTCGTGGGGTGTAGACCAAAACGCAGCGGGAAAATGTATACTCATCTTCTTTTTATTAGTGAAGAAGGAAAACACAAACAACGTATACAAAAACAAACGAACTGGACAGACTCGTCAGGCACACAGCTAAACAAGAAACAATCTCCCACAATTCCCAAAACAAACACAATCCTAAATATAGGACCTTCAATCAGAGGAAATGATAGACAGCTGCCTCCAATTGAAGGCCCCAATCCCCATTACCAGAACATAGAAATACAAATGCCTAGACAGAACATAGAAATAAACTAACATAGAACGATAACCCAAAAACCCCGGAATACATAAATCAAATACCCCTCTACATACACAACCACCCCGAACCATATAAACCAAATACCCCCTCTACATGAACACATACACAAACACACCCTGAACCACATAAAACAAATACCCCCTGCCACGTCCTGACCAAACTATAAGAACAAATAACCCTTTTACTGGTCAGGACGTGACAGTAACGCTTTACTTTATAGTCCAGAGATCAATGGGTGTTTATTCAATGGATGGATTATTATTATGAAATGTACCAATTTACCACGTGATTTCTATGCAATAGTGGCCTGTATAATAACTAGGCCTACCAATGACTTATCCACATGGCTAGACCACACAGGTAGTATCTACTGTAAATTCTGGGACACAAGGGAAACAGGAGGAGCTCACTACTCTTTTATGTCAGTGCTACAACATTCCGTTTCGATTCCACAGAAATTCCACAGATTCTTTCAATATCCTGTCAACAGACAATCGTGTCTACTTGGATATTGTTACAAATACACAACCTAGCAAAGTTGTTTTAGACACAACTACACTACTATCTGACATGCAACGTGAAACATTACATAAATAAAGCACTTGTTGGCCGCATTTGTATTTGTACTTACTATGGATCCCTGTTAGTTCCTGCCAAGGCAGCAGCCACTCTTCCTGGGGTTATTATGGATCCCCATTAGTTCCTGCCAAGGCAGCAGCTACTCTTCCTGGTGTTTATTATGGATCCCCATTAGTTCCTGCCAAGGCAGCAGCTACTCTTACTGGGGTTATTATGGATCCCCATTAGTTCCTGCCAAGGCAGCAGCTACTCTTCCTGGGGTTTATTATGGATCCCCATTAGTTCCTGCCAAGGCAGCAGCTACTCTTCCTGGGGTTATTATGGATCCCCATTAGTTCCTGCCAAGGCAGCAGCTACTCTTCCTGGGGTTTATTATGAATCCCCATTAGTTCCTGCCAAGGCAGCAGCTACTCTTCCTGGGGTTTATTATGGATCCCCATTAGTTCCTGCCAAGGCAGCAGCTACTCTTCCTGGGGTCCAAACAAATTAATGCCAAAAAATATAACATATAACATTATTACACCACTACATATCTACAACACAACATTTATAATACCACTATACATGCATGTGTGCAGAGTGATCATGCTGGTGTGTGTGTACGTATGGATGTGTGTGTGTCTACATCTACAGTGTGTAGATGTGTCATTCATGGCTCAACCTGGTGTGGGATGTCCATATCACCCAGCGATCCTCTTCATAGGTCCACAGTGACAGAGATGGTGGCCTGCAGTAAGAAGCC
The DNA here is from genome assembly GCF_905237065.1 of Salmo salar. Taxonomy (NCBI): domain Eukaryota; kingdom Metazoa; phylum Chordata; class Actinopteri; order Salmoniformes; family Salmonidae; genus Salmo; species Salmo salar. The sequence continues at coordinate 42,012,143 of NC_059452.1, forward strand.
TTGTGGAATAGACCTACAGAAGAACAAGATAGAAGTCCAGTCCTGGAGGGCATGTGGTAACATCTTTCTCAACAGGCTTTCTCAAGAGCTGCCATGACTACTAATCAAATCAAAATCTTCCTTTGTAGGGAGTTTTTCCTAGCCACCCTGCTTCTACATCTGCATTGTTCGCTGTTTGGGGTTTTAGGCTGGGTTTCTGTATAGGACTTTGTGACATGTGCTAATGTAATAAGGGCTTGATAAATAAATGTGATTTGATGAGTACTACTGCTTGTAGGGCTTGATCGGGACTGACTCCTATAGACTGACCGCCGAGGCTTACTTTCCTTTCTCACCACCACAGTACTTGACAGACAGGCCTCACAAAGCGTAGAGAACCACTTAAACCAGGGCAACTGGAACAACACAAGAACCAAGCGGAGCCGTTGTCTACTTGACGTGAAATTCCCTGTCTCCTATCTCCTGTTCTATATCCTCTATACAGTAACGATACCTCTAACTGCTCTGCAAAAAGACTATCTGGTTACAACTAGGCAAAATAGTCTTTTTTTAATCCTGTCTCCATGATGGGCTGAAATTAAGTTATTGTATTTCAAACATGTTGCCCGGACCGGTAACCCACAGAACATTGCTTTTGTGTGGTGCTGACAGGTCCTCTCCATTCCACCTTTGCTCTCTTTTTTTAACACCTTATTTTCATAAAGGAACAGAAATGAAAAGGTTTCTGTAGTTTCTGGTTGGTTTAAGAGGGATCTGACAATGATGTCCTGTTCTAGTCTCTCCACTGTCAGACACAATGCTTTGATATGACGAGAGAAAGAGAGAGACAGAGAGAGAGAGAGAGACAGAGACAGAGAGAGAGAGAGAGAGAGAGAGAGAGAGAGAGGGGGAGAGAGAGGGAGAGACAGAGACAGAGAGACAGAGAGAGACAGAGAGAGATAGAGATAGAGGGGGAGAGAGAGACAGAGGGAGAGAGAGAGACAGAGGGAGAAAGAGAGACAGAGGGAGAGAGAGAGACAGAGGGAGAAAGAGAGACAGAGGGAGAGAGAGAGACAGAGGGAGAGAGAGAGAGAGAGACACAGAGACAGAGAGAGAGAGAGAGAGAGAGAGAGAGAGAGAGAGAGAGAGAGAGAGAGAGAGAGAGAGAGAGAGAGAAAGAGAGAGAGATAGAGACAGAGGAAGAGGTGCTTGAGAGCAAAAGATGAAAAGATTCAAGTTTGAGGTTTGAATACAAAGCCTGAACACACTGTCACCTGGGCATGTATCTGTAGAGGTTTAGAATGACCTGGCAGATTTCTGCCCGGACAAAGACAATCCCTAAATACTGCAGGGGCCATATACACCTTGCATTTGTTGTCACACACACGAGAAGAGCCAAATACAAGATATAACTCATGTTCTTTATGGAAGGATGACGCTAACTGAATTGAAATGACGTACAGTGACAAACGTTAATGTTTCACACCCATCCTTAAGGTCACCACAGGAGGAAAGATCAGTGAAGTGTATGTTTTACATCATTTAGAGAAATGTCTCTATACATTAGACAGCCTGCAGGCCTCCTCCATCTTTCAACAATGTCACAATAGTAAGAATGAATTGCCAGAGTGGCTGGCTAAAGAACAAGTTCAAACAAACGCCCCACATAATGCTGTTCTCCCCCTTCGCTACATCTGTACAGTAGCTGTAGAAAAGGAGCCGGGGAAAGTGTCACCACTTGTAATGCTGTCTAACTCATCTCCAGTTAGCTCCAGGCTCATTCTTAACACTGATTCCTGTCTGTGTTAACTGGTGCTCAGACATCTCCGACACGCTGAGTTCAGACTGGTCGAACCTAGCTCTAACCTGTTATTGTTACTAACAACTGTTACAGGACTTCACATTGTGTTACTAACAGGACTTCACATTGTGTTACTAACTGTTACAGGACTTCACATTGTGTTACTAACAGGACTTCACATTGTGTTACTAACACAGGACTTCACATTGTGTTACTAACAGGACTTCACATTGTGTTACTAACAGGACTTCACATTTGTTACTAACACAGGACTTCACATTGTGTTACTAACACAGGACTTCACATTGTGTTACTAACACAGGACTTCACATTGTGTTACTAACAGGACTTCACATTGTGTTAGTAACTGTTACAGGACTTCACATTGTGTTACTAACACAGGACTTCACATTGTGTTACTAACAGGACTTCACATTGTGTTACTAACAGGACTTCACATTGTGTTACTAACAGGACTTCACATTGTGTTACTAACTGTTACAGGACTTCACATTGTGTTACTAACACAGGACTTCACATTGTGTTACTAACACAGGACTTCACATTGTGTTACTAACTGTTACAGGACTTCACATTGTGTTACTAACACAGGACTTCACATTGTGTTACTAACTGTTACAGGACTTCACATTGTGTTACTAACAGGACTTCACATTGTGTTACTAACACAGGACTTCACATTGTGTTACTAACAGGACTTCACATTGTGTTACTAACAGGACTTCACATTGTGTTACTAACAGGATTTCACATTGTGTTACTAACACAGGACTTCACACTGTGTTACTAACTGTTACAGGACTTCACATTGTGTTACTAACTGTTACAGGACTTCACATTGTGTTACTAACAGGACTTCACATTGTGTTACTAACACAGGACTTCACATTGTGTTACTAACAGGACTTCACATTGTGTTACTAACAGGACTTCACATTGTGTTACTAACAGGACTTCACATTGTGTTACTAACAGGACTTCACATTGTGTTACTAACAGGACTTCACATTGTGTTACTAACAGGACTTCACATTGTGTTACTAACACAGGACTTCACATTGTGTTACTAACACAGGACTTCACATTGTGTTACTAACACAGGACTTCACATTGTGTTACTAACTGTTACAGGACTTCACATTGTGTTACTAACACAGGACTTCACATTGTGTTACTAACTGTTACAGGACTTCACATTGTGTTACTAACAGGACTTCACATTGTGTTACTAACACAGGACTTCACATTGTGTTACTAACACAGGACTTCACATTGTGTTACTAACTGTTACAGGACTTCACATTGTGTTACTAACACAGGACTTCACATTGTGTTACTAACTGTTACAGGACTTCACATTGTGTTACTAACACAGGACTTCTCATTGGAAACCAGACCATAAGGTGGAGAGTGTTTTGTATATCCTCTTACATCTAGATGTTCCGCTAGCGGAACACCGCTCCAATATGCAATGATAGGGCGTGGCGCGAATTACAAAGTCCTCAAAAATCCCAAAACTTCAATTTTTCAAACATATGTCTATTTTACACCATTTTAAAGACAAGACTCTCCTTTATCTAACCACATTGTCCGATTTCAAAAAGGCTTTACAACGAAAGCAAAACATTAGATTATGTCAGGAGAGTACCCAGCCAGAAATAATCACACACCCATTTTTCAAGCTAGCATATAATGTCACAAAAACCAAAACCACAGCTAAATGCAGCACTAACCTTTGATGATCTTCATCAGATGACACTCCTAGGACATTATGTTATACAATACATGCATGTTTTGTTCAATCAAGTTCATATTTATATCAAAAAACAGCTTTTTACATTAGCATGTGACGTTCAGAACTAGCATACCCACCGAAACTTCCGGTGAATTTACTAAATTACTCACGATAAACGTTCACAAAAAACATAACAATTATTTTAAGAATTATAGATACAGAACTCCTTTATGCAATCGCTATGTCCGATTTTAAAATAGCTTTTCGGTGAAAGCACATTTTGCAATATTCTGAGTAGATAGCCCGGCCATCCTGGCTAGCTATTTTGACACCCACCAAGTTTGGCACTCACCAAACTCAGATTTACTCTAAGAAAAATTGGATTACCTTTGCTGTTCTTCGTCAGAATGCACTCCCAGGACTTCTAGTTTACACCCAATGTTGTTTTGGTTCCAAATAATCCATAGTTATATCCAAATAGCGGCGTTTTGTTCTTGCGTTCAAGACACTATCCGAAGGGTGATGCGCCGGCGCGTATCGTGACAAAAAATTTCAAAATATTTACATTTACATTTAAAATATTCCATTACCGTACATCGAAGCATGTCAAACGCTGTTTAAAATCAATTTTTATGCGATTTTTCTCATAAAATAGCGATAATATTCCGACTGGGAGACGTCGTTTTCGTTCAAAGACTGAAAATGTAAAATGGACTCTTCACGTGCACACGCGCACCCGTTTCATTGTTCTCAGATCGACCACTATCCAAATGCGCTACTGTTTTTCAGCCAGGGACTGCAGAGTCATCATTCCCCGTTCTGGCGCCTTCTGAGAGCCTATGGGAGTCTTAGAAAATGTCACGTTACAGCAGAGATCCTCTGTATTCGATAAAGAGGCTATAGAAGGCCAAGAAATGGTCAGAGAGGGCACTTCCTGTTTAGAATCTTCTCAGGTTTTGGCCTGCCATATGAGTTCTGTTATACTCACAGACACCATTCAAACAGTTTTAGAAACATTAGGGTGTTTTCTATCCAAATCAAACAATTATATGCATATTCTAGTTTCTGGGCAGGAGTAATAACCAGATTAAATCGGGTACGTTTTTTATCCGGCCGTGAAAATACTGCCCCCTATCCTAAACAGGATATCTTGTGACAGATGTGTGTGGTGCGTCGTAACATATGGCTGAAGATGGAATGAACAGTGAAAATAATTCCACTCACACACAGAGTGTAGTCTAGATGTGAGATGACTAGAGCTGTCAGCAGGGGAGAATGGAGTCCTGACATGTTTTATTTTACCTTTATTTAACTAGGCAAGTCAGTTAAGAACAAATTCTTATTTTCAATGACGGCCTAGGAACAGTGGGTTAACTGCCTTGTTCAGGGGAAGGACAACAGATTTTTACCTTGTCAGCTCAGGGATTCGATATTGCAACCTTTCAGTTACTAGTCCAACACTCTAAAAACTAGGCTACCTCCCGTCCCAAAGTCAGCACTAGAGAGAGACCAAACTCTCGGGGAGGAGATGTGAGCAAGGTCAGATTAGGGAGAGACCAAACTCTCAGGGAGGAGATGTGAGCAGCGTCAGATTAGGGAGAGACCAAACACTCAGGGAGGAGATGTGAGCAGGGTCAGATTAGGGAGAGACCAAACTCTCAGGGAGGAGATGTGAGCAGGGTCAGATTAGGGAGAGACCAAACTCTCGGGGAGGAGATGTGAGCAAGGTCAGATTAGGGAGAGACCAAACTCTCAGGGAGGAGATGTGAGCAGGGTCAGATTAGGGAGAGACCAAACTCTCAGGGAGGAGATGTGAGCAGGGTCAGATTAGGGAGAGACCAAACTCTCTGGGAGGAGATGTGAGCAGGGTCAGATTAGGGAGAGACCAAACTCTCAGGGAGGAGATGTGAGCAGGGTCAGATTAGGGAGAGACCAAACTCCCTGGGAGGAGATGTGAGCAGGGTCAGATTAGGGAGAGACCAAACTCTCTGGGAGGAGATGGAATCCACAGAGCTGGAATCCACCACACAGACATCACCCAGAGCCAAAACCTCATTCTGGAAGTTTGGAAAGCAAAGTGGTGTGACAGCATTTCCTGTATCCATTTAGACTGGCAATATGGAAACCATTAAGGAGCTTGAAGAAAATAAAAAGCTGCAGTACATTGGTCATGTTGTGTTTGCACCGACATCTTGGGTAAATGTGAGTTTTGTAATGTGGTGTTTTATCAGATCGAAGCATCCCGTTGAGAGGGAGAGAGCTATTGGACAGTTATACTGAATGACTGTAGTGGATGGGGAATTTGTTCTTCTCAGAATACTCCAACAAGATCTACACTGAAGTCCATGTTGTGAAGGACTTTATATCAACTAAATATGTAACAGTGGAATACACCTACAGTTTAAGCACAGAGAAAGTACATGAAAGCAATATGGTGACATCATGTTTCAACATCGTATGCACTGCAGATGACACATTGTGTCATTGCACAGCAGCCCATTAACTAAAAGGGTGTGACTAGGACCAGAGTAGCGGTGACACATCTATCCTCATGTCCTCATTTTGGATTGGACCCAGCTTCTACAGGGCCTTTAGTGAACTAAGACACTGTTGATAGACCGACAGACAGACAGACAGACAGACAGACAGACAGACAGACGGACAGACGGACAGACGGACAGACGGACAGACGGACAGACGGACAGACGGACAGACAGACAGACAGACAGACAGACAGACAGACAGACAGACAGACAGACAGACAGACAGACAGACAGACAGACAGACAGACAGACAGACAGACAGACAGACAGACAGACAGACAGACAGACAGACAGACGCAGCAAAATAATAGGCCTAAATTATAATTATACACTGGCAATAAATAAAACAGAGAAGAAGGAATCAGCAAACTATGTCATTCTATCTCAATGTGTGTATTTCTATCTCAATGTGTGTCATTCTATCTCAATGTGTGTATTTCTATCTCAAAATCAAATCAAATCAAATCAAATGTATTTATATAGCCCTTCTTACATCAGCTGATATCTCAAAGTGCTGTACAGAAACCCAGCCTAAAACCCCAAACAGCAAGCAATGCAGGTGTAGAAGCATGGTGGCTAGGAAAAACTCCCTATAAAGGCCAAAACCTAGGAAGAAATCTAGAGAGGAACCAGGCTATGAGGGGTGGCCAATCCTCTTCTGGCTGTGCCGGGTGGAGATTATAACAGCACATGGCCAAGATGTTCAAATGTTCATGAATGACCAGCATGGTCAAATAATAATAATCATAGTAGTTGTCGAGGGTGCAACAAGTCAGCAACTCAAGAGTAAGTGTCAGTTGGCTTTTTCATAGCCGATCTTTGAGAGTATCTCTACCGCTCCTGCTGTCTCTAGAGAGTTGAAAACAGCAGGTCTGGGACAGGTAGCACGTCCGGTGAACAGGTCAGGGTTCCAGCAGGTCTGGGACAGCAGGTCTGGGACAGGTAGCATGTCCGGTGAACAGGTCAGGGTTCCAGCAGGTCTGGGACAGCAGGTCTGGGACAGGTAGCACGTCCGGTGAACTGGTCAGGGTTCCATAGCCGCAGGCAGAACAGTTGAAACTGGAGCAGCAGCATGGCCAGGTGGACTGAGGACAGCAAGGAGTCATCATGCAAGGTAGTCCTGAGGCATGGTCCTAGGGCTCAGGTCCTCCGAGAGAGAGAAAGAAAGAGAGAAAGAGAGAGAGAATTAGAGAGAGCATATTTAAATGCACACAGGACACCGGATAAGACAAGAGAAATACTCCAGATGTAACAGACTGACCCTAGCCCCCGACACATAAACTACTGCAGCATAAATACTGGAGGCTGAGACAGGAGGGGTCAGGAGACACTGTGGCCCCATCCGATGAAACCCCCGGACAGGGCCAAACAGGCAGGATATAACCCCACCCACTTGGCCAAAGCACAGCCCCCAACACCATCTCAATCTGTGTCACTCTATCTCATTGTGTGTCATTATATCAATGTGTGTATTTCTATCTCAATGTGTGTCATTCTCTCAATGTGTGTATTTCAATCTCAATGTCTGTCATTCTATCTCAATGTGTGTCATCCTACCTCAATGTGTGTCATTGTGTAATTCTATCTCAGTGTGTGTCATTCTATCTCAATGTGTGTATTTCTATCTCAATGTGTGTCATTCTATCTCAGTGTGTGTCATGCTCTCAATGTGTGTATTTATATCTCAATGTGTGTAATTTTATCTCAATGTGTCATTCTATCTCAATGTGTGTCATTCTATCTCAATGTGTGTATTTCTATCTCAATGTGTGTCATTCTATCTCAATGTGGGTATTTCCATCTCAATGTGTGTCATTCTACCTCAATATGTGTATTTCTATCTCAATGTGTGTATTTCTATCTCAATGTGTGTCGTTCTATCACAATGTGTGTATTTCTATCTCAATGTGTGTATTTCTATCTCAGTGTGTGTCATTCGATCTCAATGTGTGTCATTCTATCACAATGTGTGTATTTCTATCTCAATGTGTGTCATTCTAACTCATTATGTGCCATTCTATCTCAGTGTGTGTCATTCTCTCAATGTGTGTATTTCTATCTCAATGTGTGTCATTTTATCTCAATGTGTGTCATTCTATCTCAATGTGTGTCATTCTATCTCAATGTGTGTCATTCTATCTCAATGTGTGTATTTCTATCTCAATGTGTGTCATTCTATCTCAATGTGGGTATTTATATCTAAATGTGTGTCATTCTACCTCAATGTGTGTATTTCTATCTCAAAGTGTGTATTTCTATCTCAATGTGTGTCGTTCTATCACAATGTGTGTATTTCTATCTCAATGTGTGTATTTCTATCTCAGTGTGTGTCATTCTATCTCAATGTGTGTCATTCTATCACAATGTGTGTATTTCTTTCTCAATGTGTGTCATTTTATCTCAATGTGTGATGTTCTATCACAATGTGTGTATTTCTATCTCAATGTGTGTATTTCTATCTCAATGTGTGTATTTCTATCTCAATGTGTGTCATTATATCACAATGTGTGTATTTCTATCTCAATGTGTGTCATTTTATCTCAATCTGTGACGTTCTATCACAATGTGTGTATTTCTATCTCAATGTGTGTATTTCTATCTCAATGTGTGTCATTCTCTCAATGTGTGTATTTCTATCTCAATGTGTGTCATTATATCTCAATGCGTGTATTTCTATCTCAATGTGTGTCATTCTCTCAATGTGTGTCATTCTATCTCAATGTGTGTCATTCTATCTCAATGTGTGTATTTCTATCTCAATGTGTGTCATTCTATCTCAATGTGGGTATTTATATCTAAATGTGTGTCATTCTACCTCAATGTGTGTATTTCTATCTCAAAGTGTGTATTTCTATGTCAATGTGTGTCGTTCTATCACAATGTGTGTATTTCTATCTCAATGTGTGTATTTCTATCTCAGTGTGTGTCATTCTATCTCAATGTGTGTCATTCTATCACAATGTGTGTATTTCTTTCTCAATGTGTGTCATTTTATCTCAATGTGTGATGTTCTATCACAATGTGTGTATTTCTATCTCAATGTGTGTATTTCTATCTCAATGTGTGTATTTCTATCTCAATGTGTGTCATTATATCACAATGTGTGTATTTCTATCTCAATGTGTGTCATTTTATCTCAATCTGTGACGTTCTATCACAATGTGTGTATTTCTATCTCAATGTGTGTATTTCTATCTCAATGTGTGTCATTCTCTCAATGTGTGTATTTCTATCTCAATGTGTGTCATTATATCTCAATGCGTGTATTTCTATCTCAATGTGTGTCATTCTCTCAATGTGTGGCATTCTCTCAATGTGTGTCATTCTATCTCAATGTGTGGCATTCTCTCAATGTGTGTCGTTCTATCTCAATGTGTGTTGTTCTATCTCAATGTCTGTCATTCTATCTCAATGTGTGTCATTCTACCTCAATGTGTGTCATTCTGTCTCAATGTGTGTCATTCTATCTCAATGTGTGTCATTGTGTCATTCTATTTCAATGTGTGTCATTCTATCTCAATGTGTGTCATTCTATCTCAATGTGTGTCATTCTATCTCAATATGTGCCATTCTATCTCAGTGTGTGTCATTCTATCTCAATGTGTTTATTTCTATCTCAATGTGTGTCATTCTATCTCAGTGTGTGTCATTCTCTCAATGTGTGTATTTCTATCTCAATGTGTGTCATTCTATCTAAATGTGTGTATTTCTATCTCAATGTGCGTCATTCTATCTCAATGTGGGTATTTCCATCTCAATGTGTGTCATTCTACCTCAATGTGTGTATTTCTATCTCAAAGTGTGTATTTCTATCTCAATGTGTGTCGTTCTATCACAATGTGTGTATTTCTATCTCAATGTGTGTATTTATATCTCAGTGTGTGTCATTCTATCTCAATGTGTGTCATTCTATCACAATGTGTGTATTTCTATCTCAATGTGTGTCATTCTATCTCAGTGTGTGTCATTCTCTCAATGTGTGTATTTCTATCTCAATGTGTGTAATTCTCTCAATGTGTGTATTTCTATCTCAATGTGTGTATTTCTATCTCAGTGTGTGTCATTCTATCTCAATGTGTGTCATTCTATCACAATGTGTGTATTTCTATCTCAATGTGTGTCATTTTATCTCAATGTGTGACGTTCTAACACAATGTGTGTATTTCTATCTCAATGTGTGTATTTCTATCTCAATATGTGTATTTCTATCTCAATGTGTGTCATTCTATCACAATGTGTGTATTTCTATCTCAATGTGTGCATTTCTATCACAATGTGTGTATTTCTATCTCAATGTGTGAATTTCTATCTCAGTGTGTGTCATTCTATCTCAATGTGTGTCATTCTATCACAATGTGTGTATTTCTATCTCAATTTGTGTCATTTTATCTCAATGTGTGACGTTCTATCACAATGTGTGTATTTCTATCTCAATGTGTGTATTTCTATCTCAATGTGTGTCATTCTCTCAATGTGTGTCATTCTATCTCAATGTGTGTCATTCTATCTCAATGTGTGTATTTCTATCTCAATGTGTGTATTTCTATCTCAATGTGTGTCATTCTATCACAATGTGTGTATTTCTATCTCAATGTGTGCATTTCTATCACAATGTGTGTATTTCTACCTTAATGTGTGTATTTCTATCTCAATGTGTGTATTTCTATCTCAATGTGTGTCATTCTCTCAATGTGTGTCATTCTATCTCAATGTGTGCATTTCTATCTCAATGTGTGTATTTCTATCTCAATGTATGTATTTCTATCTCAATGTGTGTATTTCTATCTCAGTGTGTGTCATTCTATCTCAATGTGTGTCATTCTATCACAATGTGTGTATTTCTATCTCAATGTGTGTCATTTTATCTCAATGTGTGTTTTTCTATCACAATGTGTGTATTTCTATCACAATGTGTGTCATTATATCTCAATGTGTGTATTTCTATCTCAATGTGTGTCATTCTCTCAATGTGTGTATTTCTATCTCAATGTGTGTATTTCTATCTCAGTGTGTGTCATTCTATCTCAATGTGTGTCATTCTATCACAATGTGTGTATTTCTATCTCAATGTGTGTATTTCTATCTCAATGTGTGTCGTTCTATCACAATGTGTGTATTTCTATCTCAATGTGTGTATTTCTATCTCAATGTGTGTCATTCTCTCAATGTGTGTATTTCTATCTCAATGTGTGTCATTATATCTCAATGCGTGTATTTCTATCTCAATGTGTGTCATTCTCTCAATGTGTGGCATTCTCTCAATGTGTGTCATTCTATCTCAATGTGTGGCATTCTCTCAATGTGTGTCGTTCTATCTCAATGTGTGTTGTTCTATCTCAATGTCTGTCATTCTATCTCAATGTGTGTCATTCTACCTCAATGTGTGTCATTCTGTCTCAATGTGTGTCATTCTATCTCAATGTGTGTCATTGTGTCATTCTATTTCAATGTGTGTCATTCTATCTCAATGTGTGTCATTCTATCTCAATGTGTGTCATTCTATCTCAATATGTGCCATTCTATCTCAGTGTGTGTCATTCTATCTCAATTTGTTTATTTCTATCTCAATGTGTGTCATTCTATCTCAGTGTGTGTCATTCTCTCAATGTGTGTATTTCTATCTCAATGTGTGTCATTCTATCTAAATGTGTGTATTTCTATCTCAATGTGTGTCATTCTATCTCAATGTGGGTATTTCCATCTCAATGTGTGTCATTCTACCTCAATGTGTGTATTTCTATCTCAAAGTGTGTATTTCTATCTCAATGTGTGTCGTTCTATCACAATGTGTGTATTTCTATCTCAATGTGTGTATTTATATCTCAGTGTGTGTCATTCTATCTCAATGTGTGTCATTCTATCACAATGTGTGTATTTCTATCTCAATGTGTGTCATTCTATCTCAGTGTGTGTCATTCTCTCAATGTGTGTATTTCTATCTCAATGTGTGTCATTCTCTCAATGTGTGTATTTCTATCTCAATGTGTATTTCTATCTCAGTGTGTGTCATTCTATCTCAATGTGTGTCATTCTATCACAATGTGTGTATTTCTATCTCAATGTGTGTCATTTTATCTCAATGTGTGACGTTCTATCACAATGTGTTTATTTCTATCTCAATGTGTGTATTTCTATCTCAATGTGTGTCATTTTTCTCAATGTGTGTCATTCTATCTCAATGTGTGTCATTCTATCTCAATGTGTGTATTTCTATCTCAATGTGTGTATTTCTATCTCAATGTGTGTCATTCTATCACAATGTGTGTATTTCTATCTCAATGTGTGCATTTCTATCACAATGTGTGTATTTCTACCTCAATGTGTGTATTTTTATCTCAATGTGTGTATTTCTATCTCAATGTGTGTCATTCTCTCAATGTGTGTCATTCTATCTCAATGTGTGCATTTCTATCTCAATGTGTGTATTTCTATCTCAATGTATGTATTTCTATCTCAATGTGTGTATTTCTATCTCAGTGTGTGTCATTCTATCTCAATGTGTGTCATTCTATCACAATGTGTGTATTTCTATCTCAATGTGTGTATTTCTATCTCAATGTGTGTCGTTCTATCACAATGTGTGTATTTCTATCTCAATGTGTGTATTTCTATCTCAATGTGTGTCATTCTCTCAATGTGTGTATTTCTATCTCAATGTGTGTCATTATATCTCAATGCGTGTATTTCTATCTCAATGTGTGTCATTCTCTCAATGTGTGGCATTCTCTCAATGTGTGTCATTCTATCTCAATGTGTGGCATTCTCTCAATGTGTGTCGTTCTATCTCAATGTGTGTTGTTCTATCTCAATGTCTGTCATTCTATCTCAATGTGTGTCATTCTACCTCAATGTGTGTCATTCTGTCTCAATGTGTGTCATTCTATCTCAATGTGTGTCATTGTGTCATTCTATTTCAATGTGTGTCATTCTATCTCAATGTGTGTCATTCTATCTCAATGTGTGTCATTCTATCTCAATGTGTGCCATTCTATCTCAGTGTGTGTCATTCTATCTCAATTTGTTTATTTCTATCTCAATGTGTGTCATTCTATCTCAGTGTGTGTCATTCTCTCAATGTGTGTATTTCTATCTCAATGTGTGTCATTCTATCTAAATGTGTGTATTTCTATCTCAATGTGTGTCATTCTATCTCAATGTGGGTATTTCCATCTCAATGTGTGTCATTCTACCTCAATGTGTGTATTTCTATCTCAAAGTGTGTATTTCTATCTCAATGTGTGTCGTTCTATCACAATGTGTGTATTTCTATCTCAATGTGTGTATTTATATCTCAGTGTGTGTCATTCTATCTCAATGTGTGTCATTCTATCACAATGTGTGTATTTCTATCTCAATGTGTGTCATTCTATCTCAGTGTGTGTCATTCTCTCAATGTGTGTATTTCTATCTCAATGTGTGTCATTCTCTCAATGTGTGTATTTCTATCTCAATGTGTATTTCTATCTCAGTGTGTGTCATTCTATCTCAATGTGTGTCATTCTATCACAATGTGTGTATTTCTATCTCAATGTGTGTCATTTTATCTCAATGTGTGACGTTCTATCACAATGTGTTTATTTCTATCTCAATGTGTGTATTTCTATCTCAATGTGTGTCATTTTCTCAATGTGTGTCATTCTATCTCAATGTGTGTCATTCTATCTCAATGTGTGTATTTCTATCTCAATGTGTGTATTTCTATCTCAATGTGTGTCATTCTATCACAATGTGTGTATTTCTATCTCAATGTGTGCATTTCTATCACAATGTGTGTATTTCTACCTCAATGTGTGTATTTCTATCTCAATGTGTGTATTTCTATCTCAATGTGTGTCATTCTCTCAATGTGTGTCATTCTATCTCAATGTGTGCATTTCTATCTCAATGTGTGTATTTCTATCTCAATGTATGTATTTCTATCTCAATGTGTGTATTTCTATCTCAGTGTGTGTCATTCTATCTGAATGTGTGTCATTCTATCACAATGTGTGTATTTCTATCTCAATGTGTGTCATTTTATCTCAATGTGTGATTTTCTATCACAATGTGTGTATTTCTATCTCAATGTGTGTCATTATATCTCAATGTGTGTATTTCTCTCAATGTGTGTCATTCTCTCAATGTGTGTATTTCTATCTCAATGTGTGTATTTCTATCTCAATGTGTGTCCTTCTCTCAATGTGTGTATTTCTATCTCGATGTGTGTCATTATATCTCAATGTGTGTCATTCTATCTCAATGTGTCATTCTCTCAATGTGTGTCATTCTATCTCAATGTGTGTCGTTCTATCTCAATGTGAGTCATTCTATCTCAATGTGTGTCATTCTATCTCAATGTGTGTCATTCTATCTCAATGTGTGCCATTCTATCTCAGTGTGTCTCATTCTATCTCAATGTGTGTCATTCTATCTCAGTGTGTGTCATTCTATCTCAATGTGTGTCATTCTATCACAATGTGTGTATTTCTATCTCAATGTGTGTCATTCTATCTCAGTGTGTGTCATTCTCTCAATGTGTGTATTTCTATCTCAATGTGTGTCATTTTATCTCAATGTGTCATTCTATCTCAATATGTGTCATTCTATCTAAATGTGTGTATTTCTATCTCAATGTGTGTCATTCTATCTCAATGTGGGTATTTCCATCTCAATGTGTGTCATTCTACCTCAATGTGTGTATTTCTATCTCAAAGTGTGTATTTCTATCTCAATGTGTGTCGTTCTATCACAATGTGTGTATTTCTATCTCAATGTGTGTATTTATATCTCAGTTTGTGTCATTCTATCTCAATGTGTGTCATTCTATCACAATGTGTGTATTTCTATCTCAATGTGTGTCATTCTATCTCAGTGTGTGTCATTCTCTCAATGTGTGTATTTCTATCTCAATGTGTCATTTTATCTCAATGTGTGTCATTCTGTCTCAATGTGTGTCATTCTATCTCAATGTGTGTATTTCTATCTCAATGTGTGTCATTCTCTCAATGTGTGTATTTCTATCTCAATGTGTGTCATTATATCTCAATGCGTGTATTTCTATCTCAATGTGTGTCATTCTCTCAATGTGTGGCATTCTCTCAATGTGTGTCATTCTATCTCAATGTGTGGCATTCTCTCAATGTGTGTCGTTCTATCTCAATGTGTGTTGTTCTATCTCAATGTCTGTCATTCTATCTCAATGTGTGTCATTCTACCTCAATGTGTGTCATTCTGTCTCAATGTGTGTCATTCTATCTCAATGTGTGTCATTGTGTCATTCTATTTCAATGTGTGTCATTCTATCTCAATGTGTGTCATTCTATCTCAATGTGTGTCATTCTATCTCAATGTGTGCCATTCTATCTCAGTGTGTGTCATTCTATCTCAATTTGTTTATTTCTATCTCAATGTGTGTCATTCTATCTCAGTGTGTGTCATTCTCTCAATGTGTGTATTTCTATCTCAATGTGTGTCATTCTATCTAAATGTGTGTATTTCTATCTCAATGTGTGTCATTCTATCTCAATGTGGGTATTTCCATCTCAATGTGTGTCATTCTACCTCAATGTGTGTATTTCTATCTCAAAGTGTGTATTTCTATCTCAATGTGTGTCGTTCTATCACAATGTGTGTATTTCTATCTCAATGTGTGTATTTATATCTCAGTGTGTGTCATTCTATCTCAATGTGTGTCATTCTATCACAATGTGTGTATTTCTATCTCAATGTGTGTCATTCTATCTCAGTGTGTGTCATTCTCTCAATGTGTGTATTTCTATCTCAATGTGTGTCATTCTCTCCAATGTGTGTATTTCTATCTCAATGTGTATTTCTATCTCAGTGTGTGTCATTCTATCTCAATGTGTGTCATTCTATCACAATGTGTGTATTTCTATCTCAATGTGTGTCATTTTATCTCAATGTGTGACGTTCTATCACAATGTGTTTATTTCTATCTCAATGTGTGTATTTCTATCTCAATGTGTGTCATTTTCTCAATGTGTGTCATTCTATCTCAATGTGTGTCATTCTATCTCAATGTGTGTATTTCTATCTCAATGTGTGTATTTCTATCTCAATGTGTGTCATTCTATCACAATGTGTGTATTTCTATCTCAATGTGTGCATTTCTATCACAATGTGTGTATTTCTACCTCAATGTGTGTATTTTTATCTCAATGTGTGTATTTCTATCTCAATGTGTGTCATTCTCTCAATGTGTGTCATTCTATCTCAATGTGTGCATTTCTATCTCAATGTGTGTATTTCTATCTCAATGTATGTATTTCTATCTCAATGTGTGTATTTCTATCTCAGTGTGTGTCATTCTATCTGAATGTGTGTCATTCTATCACAATGTGTGTATTTCTATCTCAATGTGTGTCATTTTATCTCAATGTGTGATTTTCTATCACAATGTGTGTATTTCTATCTCAATGTGTGTCATTATATCTCAATGTGTGTATTTCATCTCAATGTGTGTCATTCTCTCAATGTGTGTATTTCTATCTCAATGTGTGTATTTCTATCTCAATGTGTGTCCTTCTCTCAATGTGTGTATTTCTATCTCGATGTGTGTCATTATATCTCAATGTGTGTCATTCTATCTCAATGTGTCATTCTCTCAATGTGTGTCATTCTATCTCAATGTGTGTCGTTCTATCTCAATGTGAGTCATTCTATCTCAATGTGTGTCATTCTATCTCAATGTGTGTCATTCTATCTCAATGTGTGCCATTCTATCTCAGTGTGTCTCATTCTATCTCAATGTGTGTCATTCTATCTCAGTGTGTGTCATTCTATCTCAATGTGTGTCATTCTATCACAATGTGTGTATTTCTATCTCAATGTGTGTCATTCTATCTCAGTGTGTGTCATTCTCTCAATGTGTGTATTTCTATCTCAATGTGTGTCATTTTATCTCAATGTGTCATTCTATCTCAATGTGTGTCATTCTATCTAAATGTGTGTATTTCTATCTCAATGTGTGTCATTCTATCTCAATGTGGGTATTTCCATCTCAATGTGTGTCATTCTACCTCAATGTGTGTATTTCTATCTCAAAGTGTGTATTTCTATCTCAATGTGTGTCGTTCTATCACAATGTGTGTATTTCTATCTCAATGTGTGTATTTATATCTCAGTTTGTGTCATTCTATCTCAATGTGTGTCATTCTATCACAATGTGTGTATTTCTATCTCAATGTGTGTCATTCTATCTCAGTGTGTGTCATTCTCTCAATGTGTGTATTTCTATCTCAATGTGTCATTTTATCTCAATGTGTGTCATTCTGTCTCAATGTGTGTCATTCTATCTCAATGTGTGTATTTCTATCTCAATGTGTGTCATTCTCTCAATGTGTGTATTTCTATCTCAATGTGTGTATTTCTATCTCAGTGTGTGTCATTCTATCTCAATGTGTGTCATTCTATCACAATGTGTGTATTTCTATCTCAATGTGTGTCATTTTATCTCAATGTGTGACGTTCTATCACAATGTGTGTATTTCTATCTCAATGTGTGTATTTCTATCTCAATGTGTGTCATTCTCTCAATGTGTGTCATTCTATCTCAATGTGTGTCATTCTATCTCAATGTGTGTATTTCTATCTCAATGTGTGTAATTCTATCTCAATGTGTGTCATTCTATCACAATGTGTGTATTTCTATCTCAATGTGTGCATTTCTATCACAATGTGTGTATTTCTACCTCAATGTGTGTATTTCTATCTCAATGTGTGTATTTCTATCTCAATGTGTGTCATTCTCTCAATGTGTGTCATTCTATCTCAATGTGTGGCATTCTCTCAATGTGTGTCGTTCTATCTCAATGTGTGTTGTTCTATCTCAATGTATGTATTTCTATCTCAATGTGTGTATTTCTATCTCAGTGTGTGTCATTCTATCTCAAAGTGTGTCATTCTATCACAATGTGTGTATTTCTATCTCAATGTGTGTATTTCTATCTCAATGTGTGTCGTTCTATCACAATGTGTGTATTTCTATCTCAATGTGTGTATTTCTATCTCAATGTGTGTCATTCTCTCAATGTGTGTATTTCTATCTCAATGTGTGTCATTATATCTCAATGCGTGTATTTCTATCTCAATGTGTGTCATTCTCTCAATGTGTGGCATTCTCTCAATGTGTGTCATTCTATCTCAATGTGTGGCATTCTCTCAATGTGTGTCGTTCTATCTCAATGTGTGTTGTTCTATCTCAATGTCTGTCATTCTATCTCAATGTGTGTCATTCTACCTCAATGTGTGTCATTCTGTCTCAATGTGTGTCATTCTATCTCAATGTGTGTCATTGTGTCATTCTATT
This sequence comes from Salmo salar, assembly GCF_905237065.1. Classification (NCBI taxonomy): domain Eukaryota; kingdom Metazoa; phylum Chordata; class Actinopteri; order Salmoniformes; family Salmonidae; genus Salmo; species Salmo salar. Next base: position 42,030,529 of record NC_059452.1, read on the forward strand.
TCAATGTGTGTCATTTTATCTCAATGTGTGTCATTCTATCTCAATGTGTGTCATTCTATCTCAATATGTGCCATTCTATCTCAGTGTGAGTCATTCTATCTCAATGTGTTTATTTCTATCTCAATGTGTGTCATTCTATCTAAATGTGTGTATTTCTATCTCAATGTGTGTCATTCTATCTCAATGTGGGTATTTCCATCTCAATGTGTGTCATTCTACCTCAATGTGTGTATTTCTATCTCAAAGTGTGTATTTCTATCTCAATGTGTGTCGTTCTATCACAATGTGTGTATTTCTATCTCAATGTGTGTATTTATATCTCAGTGTGTGTCATTCTATCTCAATGTGTGTCATTCTATCACAATGTGTGTATTTCTATCTCAATGTGTGTCATTCTATCTCAGTGTGTGTCATTCTCTCAATGTGTGTATTTCTATCTCAATGTGTGTCATTCTCTCAATGTGTGTATTTCTATCTCAATGTGTGTATTTCTATCTCAGTGTGTGTCATTTTATCTCAATGTGTGACGTTCTAACACAATGTGTGTATTTCTATCTCAATGTGTGTATTTCTATCTCAATGTGTGTATTTCTATCTCAATGTGTGTCATTCTATCACAATGTGTGTATTTCTATCTCAATGTGTGCATTTCTATCACAATGTGTGTATTTCTATCTCAATGTGTGTCATTCTATCTCAATGTGTGTCATTCTATCACAATGTGTGTATTTCTATCTCAATGTGTGCATTTCTATCTCAATATGTGTATTTCTATCTCAATGTGTGTCATTCTCTCAATGTGTGTCATTCTATCTCAATGTGTGTCATTCTATCTCAATGTGTGTATTTCTATCTCAATGTGTGTAATTCTATCTCAATGTGTGTCATTCTATCACAATGTGTGTATTTCTATCTCAATGTGTGCATTTCTATCACAATGTGTGTATTTCTACCTCAATGTGTGTATTTCTATCTCAATGTGTGTATTTCTATCTCAATGTGTGTCATTCTCTCAATGTGTGTCATTCTATCTCAATGTGTGCATTTCTATCTCAATGTGTGTATTTCTATCTCAATGTGTGTATTTCTATCTCAGTGTGTGTCATTCTCTCAATGTGTGTATTTCTATCTCAATGTGTGTCATTATATCTCAATGCGTGTATTTCTATCTCAATGTGTGTCATTCTCTCAATGTGTGGCATTCTCTCAATGTGTGTCATTCTATCTCAATGTGTGGCATTCTCTCAATGTGTGTCGTTCTATCTCAATGTGTGTTGTTCTATCTCAATGTGTGTCATTCTATCTCAATGTGTGTCATTCTACCTCAATGTGTGTCATTCTGTCTCAATGTGTGTCATTCTATCTCAATGTGTGTCATTGTGTCATTCTATTTCAATGTGTGTCATTCTATCTCAATGTGTGTCATTCTATCTCAATGTGTGTCATTCTATCTCAATGTGTGCCATTCTATCTCAGTGTGTGTCATTCTATCTCAATGTGTGTATTTCTATCTCAATGTGTGTCATTCTATCTCAGTGTGTGTCATTCTCTCAATGTGTGTATTTCTATCTCAATGTGTGTCATTCTATCTAAATGTGTGTATTTCTATCTCAATGTGTGTCATTCTATCTCAATGTGGGTATTTCCATCTCAATGTGTGTCATTCTACCTCAATGTGTGTATTTCTATCTCAAAGTGTGTATTTCTATCTCAATGTGTGTCGTTTCTATCACAATGTGTGTATTTCTATCTCAATGTGTGTATTTATATCTCAGTGTGTGTCATTCTATCTCAATGTGTGTCATTCTATCACAATGTGTGTATTTCTATCTCAATGTGTGTCATTCTATCTCAGTGTGTGTCATTCTCTCAATGTGTGTATTTCTATCTCAATGTGTGTCATTCTCTCAATGTGTGTATTTCTATCTCAATGTGTATTTCTATCTCAGTGTGTGTCATTCTATCTCAATGTGTGTCATTCTATCACAATGTGTGTATTTCTATCTCAATGTGTGTCATTTTATCTCAATGTGTGACGTTCTATCACAATGTGTTTATTTCTATCTCAATGTGTGTATTTCTATCTCAATGTGTGTCATTTTCTCAATGTGTGTCATTCTATCTCAATGTGTGTCATTCTATCTCAATGTGTGTATTTCTATCTCAATGTGTGTATTTCTATCTCAATGTGTGTCATTCTATCACAATGTGTGTATTTCTATCTCAATGTGTGCATTTCTATCACAATGTGTGTATTTCTACCTCAATGTGTGTATTTCTATCTCAATGTATGTATTTCTATCTCAATGTGTGTATTTCTATCTCAGTGTGTGTCATTCTATCTCAATGTGTGTCATTCTATCACAATGTGTGTATTTCTATCTCAATGTGTGTCATTTTATCTCAATGTGTGATTTTCTATCACAATGTGTGTATTTCTATCTCAATGTGTGTCATTATATCTCAATGTGTGTATTTCTCTCAATGTGTGTCATTCTCTCAATGTGTGTATTTCTATCTCAATGTGTGTATTTCTATCTCAATGTGTGTCCTTCTCTCAATGTGTGTATTTCTATCTCGATGTGTGTCATTATATCTCAATGTGTGTCATTCTATCTCAATGTGTCATTCTCTCAATGTGTGTCATTCTATCTCAATGTGTGTCGTTCTATCTCAATGTGAGTCATTCTATCTCAATGTGTGTCATTCTATCTCAATGTGTGTCATTCTATCTCAATGTGTGCCATTCTATCTCAGTGTGTCTCATTCTATCTCAATGTGTGTCATTCTATCTCAGTGTGTGTCATTCTATCTCAATGTGTGTCATTCTATCACAATGTGTGTATTTCTATCTCAATGTGTGTCATTCTATCTCAGTGTGTGTCATTCTCTCAATGTGTGTATTTCTATCTCAATGTGTGTCATTTTATCTCAATGTGTCATTCTATCTCAATATGTGTCATTCTATCTAAATGTGTGTATTTCTATCTCAATGTGTGTCATTCTATCTCAATGTGGGTATTTCCATCTCAATGTGTGTCATTCTACCTCAATGTGTGTATTTCTATCTCAAAGTGTGTATTTCTATCTCAATGTGTGTCGTTCTATCACAATGTGTGTATTTCTATCTCAATGTGTGTATTTATATCTCAGTGTGTGTCATTCTATCTCAATGTGTGTCATTCTATCACAATGTGTGTATTTCTATCTCAATGTGTGTCATTCTATCTCAGTGTGTGTCATTCTCTCAATGTGTGTATTTCTATCTCAATGTGTCATTTTATCTCAATGTGTGTCATTCTGTCTCAATGTGTGTCATTCTATCTCAATGTGTGTATTTCTATCTCAATGTGTGTCATTCTCTCAATGTGTGTATTTCTATCTCAATGTGTGTATTTCTATCTCAGTGTGTGTCATTCTATCTCAATGTGTGTCATTCTATCACAATGTGTGTATTTCTATCTCAATGTGTGTCATTTTATCTCAATGTGTGACGTTCTATCACAATGTGTGTATTTCTATCTCAATGTGTGTATTTCTATCTCAATGTGTGTCATTCTCTCAATGTGTGTCATTCTATCTCAATGTGTGTCATTCTATCTCAATGTGTGTATTTCTATCTCAATGTGTGTAATTCTATCTCAATGTGTGTCATTCTATCACAATGTGTGTATTTCTATCTCAATGTGTGCATTTCTATCACAATGTGTGTATTTCTACCTCAATGTGTGTATTTCTATCTCAATGTGTGTATTTCTATCTCAATGTGTGTCATTCTCTCAATGTGTGTCATTCTATCTCAATGTGTGGCATTCTCTCAATGTGTGTCGTTCTATCTCAATGTGTGTTGTTCTATCTCAATGTATGTATTTCTATCTCAATGTGTGTATTTCTATCTCAGTGTGTGTCATTCTATCTCAAAGTGTGTCATTCTATCACAATGTGTGTATTTCTATCTCAATGTGTGTATTTCTATCTCAATGTGTGTCGTTCTATCACAATGTGTGTATTTCTATCTCAATGTGTGTATTTCTATCTCAATGTGTGTCATTCTCTCAATGTGTGTATTTCTATCTCAATGTGTGTCATTATATCTCAATGCGTGTATTTCTATCTCAATGTGTGTCATTCTCTCAATGTGTGGCATTCTCTCAATGTGTGTCATTCTATCTCAATGTGTGGCATTCTCTCAATGTGTGTCGTTCTATCTCAATGTGTGTTGTTCTATCTCAATGTCTGTCATTCTATCTCAATGTGTGTCATTCTACCTCAATGTGTGTCATTCTGTCTCAATGTGTGTCATTCTATCTCAATGTGTGTCATTGTGTCATTCTATTTCAATGTGTGTCATTTTATCTCAATGTGTGTCATTCTATCTCAATGTGTGTCATTCTATCTCAATATGTGCCATTCTATCTCAGTGTGAGTCATTCTATCTCAATGTGTTTATTTCTATCTCAATGTGTGTCATTCTATCTAAATGTGTGTATTTCTATCTCAATGTGTGTCATTCTATCTCAATGTGGGTATTTCCATCTCAATGTGTGTCATTCTACCTCAATGTGTGTATTTCTATCTCAAAGTGTGTATTTCTATCTCAATGTGTGTCGTTCTATCACAATGTGTGTATTTCTATCTCAATGTGTGTATTTATATCTCAGTGTGTGTCATTCTATCTCAATGTGTGTCATTCTATCACAATGTGTGTATTTCTATCTCAATGTGTGTCATTCTATCTCAGTGTGTGTCATTCTCTCAATGTGTGTATTTCTATCTCAATGTGTGTCATTCTCTCAATGTGTGTATTTCTATCTCAATGTGTGTATTTCTATCTCAGTGTGTGTCATTTTATCTCAATGTGTGACGTTCTAACACAATGTGTGTATTTCTATCTCAATGTGTGTATTTCTATCTCAATATGTGTATTTCTATCTCAATGTGTGTCATTCTATCACAATGTGTGTATTTCTATCTCAATGTGTGCATTTCTATCACAATGTGTGTATTTCTATCTCAGTGTGTGTCATTCTATCTCAATGTGTGTCATTCTATCACAATGTGTGTATTTCTATCTCAATGTGTGCATTTCTATCTCAATATGTGTATTTCTATCTCAATGTGTGTCATTCTCTCAATGTGTGTCATTCTATCTCAATGTGTGTCATTCTATCTCAATGTGTGTATTTCTATCTCAATGTGTGTAATTCTATCTCAATGTGTGTCATTCTATCACAATGTGTGTATTTCTATCTCAATGTGTGCATTTCTATCACAATGTGTGTATTTCTACCTCAATGTGTGTATTTCTATCTCAATGTGTGTATTTCTATCTCAATGTGTGTCATTCTCTCAATGTGTGTCATTCTATCTCAATGTGTGGCATTCTCTCAATGTGTGTCGTTCTATCTCAATGTGTGTTGTTCTATCTCAATGTATGTATTTCTATCTCAATGTGTGTATTTCTATCTCAGTGTGTGTCATTCTATCTCAAAGTGTGTCATTCTATCACAATGTGTGTATTTCTATCTCAATGTGTGTATTTCTATCTCAATGTGTGTCGTTCTATCACAATGTGTGTATTTCTATCTCAATGTGTGTATTTCTATCTCAATGTGTGTCATTCTCTCAATGTGTGTATTTCTATCTCAATGTGTGTCATTATATCTCAATGCGTGTATTTCTATCTCAATGTGTGTCATTCTCTCAATGTGTGGCATTCTCTCAATGTGTGTCATTCTATCTCAATGTGTGGCATTCTCTCAATGTGTGTCGTTCTATCTCAATGTGTGTTGTTCTATCTCAATGTGTGTCATTCTATCTCAATGTGTGTCATTCTACCTCAATGTGTGTCATTCTGTCTCAATGTGTGTCATTCTATCTCAATGTGTGTCATTGTGTCATTCTATCTCAATGTGTGTCATTTTATCTCAATGTGTGTCATTCTATCTCAATGTGTGTCATTCTATCTCAATGTGTGCCATTCTATCTCAATGTGAGTCATTCTATCTCAATGTGTTTATTTCTATCTCAATGTGTGTCATTCTATCTAAATGTGTGTATTTCTATCTCAATGTGTGTCATTCTATCTCAATGTGGGTATTTCCATCTCAATGTGTGTCATTCTACCTCAATGTGTGTATTTCTATCTCAAAGTGTGTATTTCTATCTCAATGTGTGTCGTTCTATCACAATGTGTGTATTTCTATCTCAATGTGTGTATTTATATCTCAGTGTGTGTCATTCTATCTCAATGTGTGTCATTCTATCACAATGTGTGTATTTCTATCTCAATGTGTGTCATTCTATCTCAGTGTGTGTCATTCTCTCAATGTGTGTATTTCTATCTCAATGTGTGTCATTCTCTCAATGTGTGTATTTCTATCTCAATGTGTGTATTTCTATCTCAGTGTGTGTCATTTTATCTCAATGTGTGACGTTCTAACACAATGTGTGTATTTCTATCTCAATGTGTGTATTTCTATCTCAATGTGTGTATTTCTATCTCAATGTGTGTCATTCTATCACAATGTGTGTATTTCTATCTCAATGTGTGCATTTCTATCACAATGTGTGTATTTCTATCTCAGTGTGTGTCATTCTATCTCAATGTGTGTCATTCTATCACAATGTGTGTATTTCTATCTCAATGTGTGCATTTCTATCTCAATATGTGTATTTCTATCTCAATGTGTGTCATTCTCTCAATGTGTGTCATTCTATCTCAATGTGTGTCATTCTATCTCAATGTGTGTATTTCTATCTCAATGTGTGTAATTCTATCTCAATGTGTGTCATTCTATCACAATGTGTGTATTTCTATCTCAATGTGTGCATTTCTATCACAATGTGTGTATTTCTACCTCAATGTGTGTATTTCTATCTCAATGTGTGTATTTCTATCTCAATGTGTGTCATTCTCTCAATGTGTGTCATTCTATCTCAATGTGTGCATTTCTATCTCAATGTGTGTATTTCTATCTCAATGTGTGTATTTCTATCTCAGTGTGTGTCATTCTCTCAATGTGTGTATTTCTATCTCAATGTGTGTCATTATATCTCAATGCGTGTATTTCTATCTCAATGTGTGTCATTCTCTCAATGTGTGGCATTCTCTCAATGTGTGTCATTCTATCTCAATGTGTGGCATTCTCTCAATGTGTGTCGTTCTATCTCAATGTGTGTTGTTCTATCTCAATGTCTGTCATTCTATCTCAATGTGTGTCATTCTACCTCAATGTGTGTCATTCTGTCTCAATGTGTGTCATTCTATCTCAATGTGTGTCATTGTGTCATTCTATTTCAATGTGTGTCATTCTATCTCAATGTGTGTCATTCTATCTCAATGTGTGTCATTCTATCTCAATATGTGCCATTCTATCTCAGTGTGTGTCATTCTATCTCAATGTGTGTATTTCTATCTCAATGTGTGTCATTCTATCTCAGTGTGTGTCATTCTCTCAATGTGTGTATTTCTATCTCAATGTGTGTCATTCTATCTAAATGTGTGTATTTCTATCTCAATGTGTGTCATTCTATCTCAATGTGGGTATTTCCATCTCAATGTGTGTCATTCTACCTCAATGTGTGTATTTCTATCTCAAAGTGTGTATTTCTATCTCAATGTGTGTCGTTCTATCACAATGTGTGTATTTCTATCTCAATGTGTGTATTTATATCTCAGTGTGTGTCATTCTATCTCAATGTGTGTCATTCTATCACAATGTGTGTATTTCTATCTCAATGTGTGTCATTCTATCTCAGTGTGTGTCATTCTCTCAATGTGTGTATTTCTATCTCAATGTGTGTCATTCTCTCAATGTGTGTATTTCTATCTCAATGTGTATTTCTATCTCAGTGTGTGTCATTCTATCTCAATGTGTGTCATTCTATCACAATGTGTGTATTTCTATCTCAATGTGTGTCATTTTATCTCAATGTGTGACGTTCTATCACAATGTGTGTATTTCTATCTCAATGTGTGTATTTCTATCTCAATGTGTGTCATTTCTCTCAATGTGTGTCATTCTATCTCAATGTGTGTATTTCTATCTCAATGTGTGTATTTCTATCTCAATGTGTGTATTTCTATCTCAATGTGTCATTCTATCTCAATGTGTGTATTTCTATCTCAATGTGTGCATTTCTATCACAATGTGTGTATTTCTACCTCAATGTGTGTATTTCTATCTCAATGTGTGTATTTCTATCTCAATGTGTGTCATTCTCTCAATGTGTGTCATTCTATCTCAATGTGTGCATTTCTATCTCAATGTGTGTATTTCTATCTCAATGTGTGTATTTCTATCTCAATGTGTGTATTTCTATCTCAGTGTGTGTCATTCTATCTCAATGTGTGTCATTCTATCACAATGTGTGTATTTCTATCTCAATGTGTGTCATTTTATCTCAATGTGTGATTTTCTATCACAATGTGTGTATTTCTATCTCAATGTGTGTCATTATATCTCAATGTGTGTATTTCATCTCAATGTGTGTCATTCTGTCTCAATGTGTGTATTTCTATCTCAATGTGTGTATTTCTATCTCAATGTGTGTCCTTCTCTCAATGTGTGTATTTCTATCTCGATGTGTGTCATTATATCTCAATGTGTGTCATTCTATCTCAATGTGTCATTCTCTCAATGTGTGTCATTCTATCTCAATGTGTGTCGTTCTATCTCAATGTGAGTCATTCTATCTCAATGTGTGTCATTCTATCTCAATGTGTGTCATTCTATCTCAATGTGTGCCATTCTATCTCAGTGTGTCTCATTCTATCTCAATGTGTGTCATTCTATCTCAGTGTGTGTCATTCTATCTCAATGTGTGTCATTCTATCACAATGTGTGTATTTCTATCTCAATGTGTGTCATTCTATCTCAGTGTGTGTCATTCTCTCAATGTGTGTATTTCTATCTCAATGTGTGTCATTTTATCTCAATGTGTCATTCTATCTCAATATGTGTCATTCTATCTAAATGTGTGTATTTCTATCTCAATGTGTGTCATTCTATCTCAATGTGGGTATTTCCATCTCAATGTGTGTCATTCTACCTCAATGTGTGTATTTCTATCTCAAAGTGTGTATTTCTATCTCAATGTGTGTCGTTCTATCACAATGTGTGTATTTCTATCTCAATGTGTGTATTTATATCTCAGTGTGTGTCATTCTATCTCAATGTGTGTCATTCTATCACAATGTGTGTATTTCTATCTCAATGTGTGTCATTCTATCTCAGTGTGTGTCATTCTCTCAATGTGTGTATTTCTATCTCAATGTGTCATTTTATCTCAATGTGTGTCATTCTGTCTCAATGTGTGTCATTCTATCTCAATGTGTGTATTTCTATCTCAATGTGTGTCATTCTCTCAATGTGTGTATTTCTATCTCAATGTGTGTATTTCTATCTCAGTGTGTGTCATTCTATCTCAATGTGTGTCATTCTATCACAATGTGTGTATTTCTATCTCAATGTGTGTCATTTTATCTCAATGTGTGACGTTCTATCACAATGTGTGTATTTCTATCTCAATGTGTGTATTTCTATCTCAATGTGTGTCATTCTCTCAATGTGTGTCATTCTATCTCAATGTGTGTCATTCTATCTCAATGTGTGTATTTCTATCTCAATGTGTGTAATTCTATCTCAATGTGTGTCATTCTATCACAATGTGTGTATTTCTATCTCAATGTGTGCATTTCTATCACAATGTGTGTATTTCTACCTCAATGTGTGTATTTCTATCTCAATGTGTGTATTTCTATCTCAATGTGTGTCATTCTCTCAATGTGTGTCATTCTATCTCAATGTGTGGCATTCTCTCAATGTGTGTCGTTCTATCTCAATGTGTGTTGTTCTATCTCAATGTATGTATTTCTATCTCAATGTGTGTATTTCTATCTCAGTGTGTGTCATTCTATCTCAAAGTGTGTCATTCTATCACAATGTGTGTATTTCTATCTCAATGTGTGTATTTCTATCTCAATGTGTGTCGTTCTATCACAATGTGTGTATTTCTATCTCAATGTGTGTATTTCTATCTCAATGTGTGTCATTCTCTCAATGTGTGTATTTCTATCTCAATGTGTGTCATTATATCTCAATGCGTGTATTTCTATCTCAATGTGTGTCATTCTCTCAATGTGTGGCATTCTCTCAATGTGTGTCATTCTATCTCAATGTGTGGCATTCTCTCAATGTGTGTCGTTCTATCTCAATGTGTGTTGTTCTATCTCAATGTCTGTCATTCTATCTCAATGTGTGTCATTCTATCTCAATGTGTGTCATTCTGTCTCAATGTGTGTCATTCTATCTCAATGTGTGTCATTGTGTCATTCTATTTCAATGTGTGTCATTTTATCTCAATGTGTGTATTCTATCTCAATGTGTGTCATTCTATCTCAATATGTGCCATTCTATCTCAGTGTGAGTCATTCTATCTCAATGTGTTTATTTCTATCTCAATGTGTGTCATTCTATCTAAATGTGTGTATTTCTATCTCAATGTGTGTCATTCTATCTCAATGTGGGTATTTCCATCTCAATGTGTGTCATTCTACCTCAATGTGTGTATTTCTATCTCAAAGTGTGTATTTCTATCTCAATGTGTGTCGTTCTATCACAATGTGTGTATTTCTATCTCAATGTGTGTATTTATATCTCAGTGTGTGTCATTCTATCTCAATGTGTGTCATTCTATCTCAATGTGTGTATTTCTATCTCAATGTGTGTCATTCTATCTCAGTGTGTGTCATTCTCTCAATGTGTGTATTTCTATCTCAATGTGTGTCATTCTCTCAATGTGTGTATTTCTATCTCAATGTGTGTATTTCTATCTCAATGTGTGTCATTTTATCTCAATGTGTGACGTTCTAACACAATGTGTGTATTTCTATCTCAATGTGTGTATTTCTATCTCAATGTGTGTATTTCTATCTCAATGTGTGTCATTCTATCACAATGTGTGTATTTCTATCTCAATGTGTGCATTTCTATCACAATGTGTGTATTTCTATCTCAGTGTGTGTCATTCTATCTCAATGTGTGTCATTCTATCACAATGTGTGTATTTCTATCTCAATGTGTGCATTTCTATCTCAATGTGTGTATTTCTATCTCAATGTGTGTCATTCTCTCAATGTGTGTCATTCTATCTCAATGTGTGTCATTCTATCTCAATGTGTGTATTTCTATCTCAATGTGTGTAATTCTATCTCAATGTGTGTCATTCTATCTCAATGTGTGTATTTCTATCTCAATGTGTGCATTTCTATCACAATGTGTGTATTTCTACCTCAATGTGTGTATTTCTATCTCAATGTGTGTATTTCTATCTCAATGTGTGTCATTCTCTCAATGTGTGTCATTCTATCTCAATGTGTGCATTTCTATCTCAATGTGTGTATTTCTATCTCAATGTGTGTATTTCTATCTCAGTGTGTGTCATTCTCTCAATGTGTGTATTTCTATCTCAATGTGTGTCATTATATCTCAATGCGTGTATTTCTATCTCAATGTGTGTCATTCTCTCAATGTGTGGCATTCTCTCAATGTGTGTCATTCTATCTCAATGTGTGGCATTCTCTCAATGTGTGTCGTTCTATCTCAATGTGTGTTGTTCTATCTCAATGTGTGTCATTCTATCTCAATGTGTGTCATTCTATCTCAATGTGTGTCATTCTGTCTCAATGTGTGTCATTCTATCTCAATGTGTGTCATTGTGTCTTCTATTTCAATGTGTGTCATTCTATCTCAATGTGTGTCATTCTATCTCAATGTGTGTCATTCTATCTCAATGTGTGCCATTCTATCTCAGTGTGTGTCATTCTATCTCAATGTGTGTATTTCTATCTCAATGTGTGTCATTCTATCTCAGTGTGTGTCATTCTCTCAATGTGTGTATTTCTATCTCAATGTGTGTCATTCTATCTAAATGTGTGTATTTCTATCTCAATGTGTGTCATTCTATCTCAATGTGGGTATTTCCATCTCAATGTGTGTCATTCTACCTCAATGTGTGTATTTCTATCTCAAAGTGTGTATTTCTATCTCAATGTGTGTCGTTCTATCACAATGTGTGTATTTCTATCTCAATGTGTGTATTTATATCTCAGTGTGTGTCATTCTATCTCAATGTGTGTCATTCTATCACAATGTGTGTATTTCTATCTCAATGTGTGTCATTCTATCTCAGTGTGTGTCATTCTCTCAATGTGTGTATTTCTATCTCAATGTGTGTCATTCTCTACCAATGTGTGTATTTCTATCTCAATGTGTGATTTCTATCTCAGTGTGTGTCATTCTATCTCAATGTGTGTCATTCTATCACAATGTGTGTATTTCTATCTCAATGTGTGTCATTTTATCTCAATGTGTGACGTTCTATCACAATGTGTTTATTTCTATCTCAATGTGTGTATTTCTATCTCAATGTGTGGCATTTTCTCAATGTGTGTCATTCTATCTCAATGTGTGTCATTCTATCTCAATGTGTGTATTTCTATCTCAATGTGTGTATTTCTATCTCAATGTGTGTCATTCTATCACAATGTGTGTATTTCTATCTCAATGTGTGCATTTCTATCACAATGTGTGTATTTCTACCTCAATGTGTGTATTTCTATCTCAATGTGTGTATTTCTATCTCAATGTGTGTCATTCTCTCAATGTGTGTCATTCTATCTCAATGTGTGCATTTCTATCTCAATGTGTGTATTTCTATCTCAATGTATGTATTTCTATCTCAATGTGTGTATTTCTATCTCAGTGTGTGTCATTCTATCTCAATGTGTGTCATTCTATCACAATGTGTGTATTTCTATCTCAATGTGTGTCTTTTTATCTCAATGTGTGATTTTCTATCACAATGTGTGTATTTCTATCTCAATGTGTGTCATTATATCTCAATGTGTGTATTTCTCTCAATGTGTGTCATTCTCTCAATGTGTGTATTTCTATCTCAATGTGTGTATTTCTATCTCAATGTGTGTCCTTCTCTCAATGTGTGTATTTCTATCTCGATGTGTGTCATTATATCTCAATGTGTGTCATTCTATCTCAATGTGTCATTCTCTCAATGTGTGTCATTCTATCTCAATGTGTGTCGTTCTATCTCAATGTGAGTCATTCTATCTCAATGTGTGTCATTCTACCTCAATGTGTGTCATTCTATCTCAATGTGTGCCATTCTATCTCAGTGTGTCTCATTCTATCTCAATGTGTGTCATTCTATCTCAGTGTGTGTCATTCTATCTCAATGTGTGTCATTCTATCACAATGTGTGTATTTCTATCTCAATGTGTGTCATTCTATCTCAGTGTGTGTCATTCTCTCAATGTGTGTATTTCTATCTCAATGTGTGTCATTTTATCTCAATGTGTCATTCTATCTCAATATGTGTCATTCTATCTAAATGTGTGTATTTCTATCTCAATGTGTGTCATTCTATCTCAATGTGGGTATTTCCATCTCAATGTGTGTCATTCTACCTCAATGTGTGTATTTCTATCTCAAAGTGTGTATTTCTATCTCAATGTGTGTCGTTCTATCACAATGTGTGTATTTCTATCTCAATGTGTGTATTTATATCTCAGTGTGTGTCATTCTATCTCAATGTGTGTCATTCTATCACAATGTGTGTATTTCTATCTCAATGTGTGTCATTCTATCTCAGTGTGTGTCATTCTCTCAATGTGTGTATTTCTATCTCAATGTGTCATTTTATCTCAATGTGTGTCATTCTGTCTCAATGTGTGTCATTCTATCTCAATGTGTGTATTTCTATCTCAATGTGTGTCATTCTCTCAATGTGTGTATTTCTATCTCAATGTGTGTATTTCTATCTCAGTGTGTGTCATTCTATCTCAATGTGTGTCATTCTATCACAATGTGTGTATTTCTATCTCAATGTGTGTCATTTTATCTCAATGTGTGACGTTCTATCACAATGTGTGTATTTCTATCTCAATGTGTGTATTTCTATCTCAATGTGTGTCATTCTCTCAATGTGTGTCATTCTATCTCAATGTGTGTCATTCTATCTCAATGTGTGTATTTCTATCTCAATGTGTGTAATTCTATCTCAATGTGTGTCATTCTATCACAATGTGTGTATTTCTATCTCAATGTGTGCATTTCTATCACAATGTGTGTATTTCTACCTCAATGTGTGTATTTCTATCTCAATGTGTGTATTTCTATCTCAATGTGTGTCATTCTCTCAATGTGTGTCATTCTATCTCAATGTGTGGCATTCTATCTCAATGTGTGTCGTTCTATCTCAATGTGTGTTGTTCTATCTCAATGTGTGTATTTCTATCTCAATGTGTGTATTTCTATCTCAGTGTGTGTCATTCTATCTCAAAGTGTGTCATTCTATCACAATGTGTGTATTTCTATCTCAATGTGTGTATTTCTATCTCAATGTGTGTCGTTTCTATCACAATGTGTGTATTTCTATCTCAATGTGTGTATTTCTATCTCAATGTGTGTCATTCTCTCAATGTGTGTATTTCTATCTCAATGTGTGTCATTATATCTCAATGCGTGTATTTCTATCTCAATGTGTGTCATTCTCTCAATGTGTGGCATTCTATCTCAATGTGTGTATTTCTATCTCAATGTGTGGCATTCTCTCAATGTGTGTCGTTCTATCTCAATGTGTGTTGTTCTATCTCAATGTGTGTCATTCTATCTCAATGTGTGTCATTCTATCTCAATGTGTGTCATTCTGTCTCAATGTGTGTCATTCTATCTCAATGTGTGTCATTGTGTATTCTATTTCAATGTGTGTCATTTTATCTCAATGTGTGTCATTCTATCTCAATGTGTGTCATTCTATCTCAATGTGTGTCATTCTATCTCAGTGTGAGTCATTCTATCTCAATGTGTTTATTTCTATCTCAATGTGTGTCATTCTATCTAAATGTGTGTATTTCTATCTCAATGTGTGTCATTCTATCTCAATGTGTGTATTTCTATCTCAATGTGTGTCATTCTATCTCAATGTGTGTATTTCTATCTCAAAGTGTGTATTTCTATCTCAATGTGTGTCGTTCTATCACAATGTGTGTATTTCTATCTCAATGTGTGTATTTATATCTCAGTGTGTGTCATTCTATCTCAATGTGTGTCATTCTATCACAATGTGTGTATTTCTATCTCAATGTGTGTCATTCTATCTCAGTGTGTGTCATTCTCTCAATGTGTGTATTTCTATCTCAATGTGTGTCATTCTCTCAATGTGTGTATTTCTATCTCAATGTGTGTATTTCTATCTCAGTGTGTGTCATTTTATCTCAATGTGTGACGTTCTAACACAATGTGTGTATTTCTATCTCAATGTGTGTATTTCTATCTCAATGTGTGTATTTCTATCTCAATGTGTGTCATTCTATCACAATGTGTGTATTTCTATCTCAATGTGTGCATTTCTATCACAATGTGTGTATTTCTATCTCAGTGTGTGTCATTCTATCTCAATGTGTGTCATTCTATCACAATGTGTGTATTTCTATCTCAATGTGTGCATTTCTATCTCAATGTGTGTATTTCTATCTCAATGTGTGTCATTCTCTCAATGTGTGTCATTCTATCTCAATGTGTGTCATTCTATCTCAATGTGTGTATTTCTATCTCAATGTGTGTATTTCTATCTCAATGTGTGTCATTCTATCACAATGTGTGTATTTCTATCTCAATGTGTGCATTTCTATCACAATGTGTGTATTTCTATCTCAATGTGTGTATTTCTATCTCAATGTGTGTATTTCTATCTCAATGTGTGTCATTCTCTCAATGTGTGTCATTCTATCTCAATGTGTGCATTTCTATCTCAATGTGTGTATTTCTATCTCAATGTGTGTATTTCTATCTCAGTGTGTGTCATTCTCTCAATGTGTGTATTTCTATCTCAATGTGTGTCATTATATCTCAATGCGTGTATTTCTATCTCAATGTGTGTCATTCTCTCAATGTGTGGCATTCTCTCAATGTGTGTCATTCTATCTCAATGTGTGGCATTCTCTCAATGTGTGTCGTTCTATCTCAATGTGTGTTGTTCTATCTCAATGTCTGTCATTCTATCTCAATGTGTGTCATTCTACCTCAATGTGTGTCATTCTGTCTCAATGTGTGTCATTCTATCTCAATGTGTGTCATTGTGTCATTCTATTTCAATGTGTGTCATTCTATCTCAATGTGTGTCATTCTATCTCAATGTGTGTCATTCTATCTCAATATGTGCCATTCTATCTCAGTGTGTGTCATTCTATCTCAATGTGTTTATTTCTATCTCAATGTGTGTCATTCTATCTCAGTGTGTGTCATTCTCTCAATGTGTGTATTTCTATCTCAATGTGTGTCATTCTATCTAAATGTGTGTATTTCTATCTCAATGTGTGTCATTCTATCTCAATGTGGGTATTTCCATCTCAATGTGTGTCATTCTATCTCAATGTGTGTATTTCTATCTCAAAGTGTGTATTTCTATCTCAATGTGTGTCGTTCTATCACAATGTGTGTATTTCTATCTCAATGTGTGTATTTATATCTCAGTGTGTGTCATTCTATCTCAATGTGTGTCATTCTATCACAATGTGTGTATTTCTATCTCAATGTGTGTCATTCTATCTCAGTGTGTGTCATTCTCTCAATGTGTGTATTTCTATCTCAATGTGTGTCATTCTCTCAATGTGTGTATTTCTATCTCAATGTGTATTTCTATCTCAGTGTGTGTCATTCTATCTCAATGTGTGTCATTCTATCACAATGTGTGTATTTCTATCTCAATGTGTGTCATTTTATCTCAATGTGTGACGTTCTAACACAATGTGTGTATTTCTATCTCAATGTGTGTATTTCTATCTCAATATGTGTATTTCTATCTCAATGTGTGTCATTCTATCACAATGTGTGTATTTCTATCTCAATGTGTGCATTTCTATCACAATGTGTGTATTTCTATCTCAATGTGTGAATTTCTATCTCAGTGTGTGTCATTCTATCTCAATGTGTGTCATTCTATCACAATGTGTGTATTTCTATCTCAATGTGTGTCATTTTATCTCAATGTGTGACGTTCTATCACAATGTGTGTATTTCTATCTCAATGTGTGTATTTCTATCTCAATGTGTGTCATTCTCTCAATGTGTGTCATTCTATCTCAATGTGTGTCATTCTATCTCAATGTGTGTATTTCTATCTCAATGTGTGTATTTCTATCTCAATGTGTGTCATTCTATCACAATGTGTGTATTTCTATCTCAATGTGTGCATTTCTATCACAATGTGTGTATTTCTACCTCAATGTGTGTATTTCTATCTCAATGTGTGTATTTCTATCTCAATGTGTGTCATTCTCTCAATGTGTGTCATTCTATCTCAATGTGTGCATTTCTATCTCAATGTGTGTATTTCTATCTCAATGTATGTATTTCTATCTCAATGTGTGTATTTCTATCTCAGTGTGTGTCATTCTATCTCAATGTGTGTCATTCTATCACAATGTGTGTATTTCTATCTCAATGTGTGTCATTTTATCTCAATGTGTGATTTTCTATCACAATGTGTGTATTTCTATCTCAATGTGTGTCATTATATCTCAATGTGTGTATTTCTATCTCAATGTGTGTCATTCTCTCAATGTGTGTATTTCTATCTCAATGTGTGTATTTCTATCTCAATGTGTGTCCTTCTCTCAATGTGTGTATTTCTATCTCGATGTGTGTCATTATATCTCAATGTGTGTCATTCTATCTCAATGTGTCATTCTCTCAATGTGTGTCATTCTATCTCAATGTGTGTCGTTCTATCTCAATGTGAGTCATTCTATCTCAATGTGTGTCATTCTATCTCAATGTGTGTCATTCTATCTCAATGTGTGCCATTCTATCTCAGTGTGTCTCATTCTATCTCAATGTGTGTCATTCTATCTCAGTGTGTGTCATTCTATCTCAATGTGTGTCATTCTATCACAATGTGTGTATTTCTATCTCAATGTGTGTCATTCTATCTCAGTGTGTGTCATTCTCTCAATGTGTGTATTTCTATCTCAATGTGTGTCATTTTATCTCAATGTGTCATTCTATCTCAATATGTGTCATTCTATCTAAATGTGTGTATTTCTATCTCAATGTGTGTCATTCTATCTCAATGTGGGTATTTCCATCTCAATGTGTGTCATTCTATCACAATGTGTGTATTTCTATCTCAAAGTGTGTATTTCTATCTCAATGTGTGTCGTTCTATCACAATGTGTGTATTTCTATCTCAATGTGTGTATTTATATCTCAGTGTGTGTCATTCTATCTCAATGTGTGTCATTCTATCACAATGTGTGTATTTCTATCTCAATGTGTGTCATTCTATCTCAGTGTGTGTCATTCTCTCAATGTGTGTATTTCTATCTCAATGTGTCATTTTATCTCAATGTGTGTCATTCTGTCTCAATGTGTGTCATTCTATCTCAATGTGTGTATTTCTATCTCAATGTGTGTCATTCTCTCAATGTGTGTATTTCTATCTCAATGTGTGTATTTCTATCTCAGTGTGTGTCATTCTATCTCAATGTGTGTCATTCTATCACAATGTGTGTATTTCTATCTCAATGTGTGTCATTTTATCTCAATGTGTGACGTTCTATCACAATGTGTGTATTTCTATCTCAATGTGTGTATTTCTATCTCAATATGTGTATTTCTATCTCAATGTGTGTCATTCTATCACAATGTGTGTATTTCTATCTCAATGTGTGCATTTCTATCACAATGTGTGTATTTCTATCTCAATGTGTGAATTTCTATCTCAGTGTGTGTCATTCTATCTCAATGTGTGTCATTCTATCACAATGTGTGTATTTCTATCTCAATGTGTGTCATTATATCTCAAAGTGTGACGTTCTATCACAATGTGTGTATTTCTATCTCAATGTGTGTATTTCTATCTCAATGTGTGTCATTCTCTCAATGTGTGTCATTCTATCTCAATGTGTGTCATTCTATCTCAATGTGTGTATTTCTATCTCAATGTGTGTAATTCTATCTCAATGTGTGTCATTCTATCACAATGTGTGTATTTCTATCTCAATGTGTGCATTTCTATCACAATGTGTGTATTTCTACCTCAATGTGTGTATTTCTATCTCAATGTGTGTATTTCTATCTCAATGTGTGTCATTCTCTCAATGTGTGTCATTCTATCTCAATGTGTGTCATTCTACCTCAATGTGTGTATTTCTATCTCAAAGCGTGTATTTCTATCTCAATGTGTGTCGTTCTATCACAATGTGTGTATTTCTATCGCAATGTGTGTATTTATATCTCAGTGTGTGTCATTCTATCTCAATGTGTGTCATTCTATCACAATGTGTGTATTTCTATCTCAATGTGTGTCATTCTATCTCAGTGTGTGTCATTCTCTCAATGTGTGTATTTCTATCTCAATGTGTGTCATTCTCTCAATGTGTGTATTTCTATCTCAATGTGTGTATTTCTATCTCAGTGTGTGTCATTTTATCTCAATGTGTGACGTTCTAACACAATGTGTGTATTTCTATCTCAATGTGTGTATTTCTATCTCAATATGTGTATTTCTATCTCAATGTGTGTCATTCTATCACAATGTGTGTATTTCTATCTCAATGTGTGCATTTCTATCACAATGTGTGTATTTCTATCTCAGTGTGTGTCATTCTATCTCAATGTGTGTCATTCTATCACAATGTGTGTATTTCTATCTCAATGTGTGCATTTCTATCTCAATATGTGTATTTCTATCTCAATGTGTGTCATTCTCTCAATGTGTGTCATTCTATCTCAATGTGTGTCATTCTATCTCAATGTGTGTATTTCTATCTCAATGTGTGTAATTCTATCTCAATGTGTGTCATTCTATCTCAATGTGTGTATTTCTATCTCAATGTGTGCATTTCTATCACAATGTGTGTATTTCTACCTCAATGTGTGTATTTCTATCTCAATGTGTGTATTTCTATCTCAATGTGTGTCATTCTCTCAATGTGTGTCATTCTATCTCAATGTGTGCATTTCTATCTCAATGTGTGTATTTCTATCTCAATGTATGTATTTCTATCTCAGTGTGTGTCATTCTCTCAATGTGTGTATTTCTATCTCAATGTGTGTCATTATATCTCAATGTGTGTATTTCTATCTCAATGTGTGTCATTCTCTCAATGTGTGGCATTCTCTCAATGTGTGTCATTCTATCTCAATGTGTGGCATTCTCTCAATGTGTGTCGTTCTATCTCAATGTGTGTTGTTCTATCTCAATGTCTGTCATTCTATCTCAATGTGTGTCATTCTACCTCAATGTGTGTCATTCTGTCTCAATGTGTGTCATTCTATCTCAATTTGTGTCATTGTGTCATTCTATTTCAATGTGTGTCATTCTATCTCAATATGTGCCATTCTATCTCAGTGTGTGTCATTCTATCTCAATGTGTTTATTTCTATCTCAATGTGTGTCATTCTATCTCAGTGTGTGTCATTCATCTCAATGTGTGTATTTCTATCTCAATGTGTGTCATTCTATCTAAATGTGTGTATTTCTATCTCAATGTGTGTCATTCTATCTCAATGTGGGTATTTCTATCTCAATGTGTGTCATTCTACCTCAATGTGTGTATTTCTATCTCAAAGTGTGTATTTCTATCTCAATGTGTGTCGTTCTATCACAATGTGTGTATTTCTATCTCAATGTGTGTATTTATATCTCAGTGTGTGTCATTCTATCTCAATGTGTGTCATTCTATCTCAATGTGTGTATTTCTATCTCAATGTGTGTCATTCTATCTCAGTGTGTGTCATTCTCTCAATGTGTGTATTTCTATCTCAATGTGTGTCATTCTCTCAATGTGTGTATTTCTATCTCAATGTGTATTTCTATCTCAGTGTGTGTCATTCTATCTCAATGTGTGTCATTCTATCACAATGTGTGTATTTCTATCTCAATGTGTGTCATTTTATCTCAATGTGTGTCGTTCTAACACAATGTGTGTATTTCTATCTCAATGTGTGTATTTCTATCTCAATGTGTGTATTTCTATCTCAATGTGTGTCATTCTATCACAATGTGTGTATTTCTATCTCAATGTGTGCATTTCTATCACAATGTGTGTATTTCTATCTCAATGTGTGAATTTCTATCTCAGTGTGTGTCATTCTATCTCAATGTGTGTCATTCTATCTCAATGTGTGTATTTCTATCTCAATGTGTGTCATTTTATCTCAATGTGTGACGTTCTATCACAATGTGTGTATTTCTATCTCAATGTGTGTATTTCTATCTCAATGTGTGTCATTCTCTCAATGTGTGTCATTCTATCTCAATGTGTGTCATTCTATCTCAATGTGTGTATTTCTATCTCAATGTGTGTATTTCTATCTCAATGTGTGTCATTCTATCACAATGTGTGTATTTCTATCTCAATGTGTGCATTTCTATCACAATGTGTGTATTTCTACCTCAATATGAGTATTTCTATCTCAATGTGTGTATTTCTATCTCAATGTGTGTCATTCTCTCAATGTGTGTCATTCTATCTCAATGTGTGTATTTCTATCTCAATGTGTGCATTTCTATCACAATGTGTGTATTTCTATCTCAGTGTGTGTCATTCTATCTCAATGTGTGTCATTCTATCACAATGTGTGTATTTCTATCTCAATGTGTGCATTTCTATCTCAATATGTGTATTTCTATCTCAATGTGTGTCATTCTCTCAATGTGTGTCATTCTATCTCAATGTGTGTCATTCTATCTCAATGTGTGTATTTCTATCTCAATGTGTGTAATTCTATCTCAATGTGTGTCATTCTATCACAATGTGTGTATTTCTATCTCAATGTGTGCATTTCTATCACAATGTGTGTATTTCTACCTCAATGTGTGTATTTCTATCTCAATGTGTGTATTTCTATCTCAATGTGTGTCATTCTCTCAATGTGTGTCATTCTATCTCAATGTGTGCATTTCTATCTCAATGTGTGTATTTCTATCTCAATGTGTGTATTTCTATCTCAGTGTGTGTCATTCTCTCAATGTGTGTATTTCTATCTCAATGTGTGTCATTATATCTCAATGTGTGTATTTCTATCTCAATGTGTGTCATTCTCTCAATGTGTGGCATTCTCTCAATGTGTGTCATTCTATCTCAATGTGTGGCATTCTCTCAATGTGTGTCGTTTCTATCTCAATGTGTGTTGTTCTATCTCAATGTGTGTCATTCTATCTCAATGTGTGTCATTCTACCTCAATGTGTGTCATTCTGTCTCAATGTGTGTCATTCTATCTCAATGTGTGTCATTGTGTCATTCTATTTCAATGTGTGTCATTCTATCTCAATGTGTGTCATTCTATCTCAATGTGTGTCATTCTATCTCAATATGTGCCATTCTATCTCAGTGTGTGTCATTCTATCTCAATGTGTTTATTTCTATCTCAATGTGTGTCATTCTATCTCAGTGTGTGTCATTCTCTCAATGTGTGTATTTCTATCTCAATGTGTGTCATTCTATCTAAATGTGTGTATTTCTATCTCAATGTGTGTCATTCTATCTCAATGTGGGTATTTCCATCTCAATGTGTGTCATTCTACCTCAATGTGTGTATTTCTATCTCAAAGTGTGTATTTCTATCTCAATGTGTGTCGTTCTATCACAATGTGTGTATTTCTATCTCAATGTGTGTATTTATATCTCAGTGTGTGTCATTCTATCTCAATGTGTGTCATTCTATCACAATGTGTGTATTTCTATCTCAATGTGTGTCATTCTATCTCAGTGTGTGTCATTCTCTCAATGTGTGTATTTCTATCTCAATGTGTGTCATTCTCTCAATGTGTGTATTTCTATCTCAATGTGTATTTCTATCTCAGTGTGTGTCATTCTATCTCAATGTGTGTCATTCTATCACAATGTGTGTATTTCTATCTCAATGTGTGTCATTTTATCTCAATGTGTGACGTTCTAACACAATGTGTGTATTTCTATCTCAATGTGTGTATTTCTATCTCAATGTGTGTATTTCTATCTCAATGTGTGTCATTCTATCACAATGTGTGTATTTCTATCTCAATGTGTGCATTTCTATCACAATGTGTGTATTTCTATCTCAATGTGTGAATTTCTATCTCAGTGTGTGTCATTCTATCTCAATGTGTGTCATTCTATCACAATGTGTGTATTTCTATCTCAATGTGTGTCATTTTATCTCAATGTGTGACGTTCTATCACAATGTGTGTATTTCTATCTCAATGTGTGTATTTCTATCTCAATGTGTGTCATTCTCTCAATGTGTGTCATTCTATCTCAATGTGTGTCATTCTATCTCAATGTGTGTATTTCTATCTCAATGTGTGTATTTCTATCTCAATGTGTGTCATTCTATCACAATGTGTGTATTTCTATCTCAATGTGTGCATTTCTATCACAATGTGTGTATTTCTACCTCAATGTGTGTATTTCTATCTCAATGTGTGTATTTCTATCTCAATGTGTGTCATTCTCTCAATGTGTGTCATTCTATCTCAATGTGTGCATTTCTATCTCAATGTGTGTATTTCTATCTCAATGTGTGTATTTCTATCTCAATGTGTGTATTTCTATCTCAGTGTGTGTCATTCTATCTCAATGTGTGTCATTCTATCACAATGTGTGTATTTCTATCTCAATGTGTGTCATTTTATCTCAATGTGTGATTTTCTATCACAATGTGTGTATTTCTATCTCAATGTGTGTCATTATATCTCAATGTGTGTATTTCTATCTCAATGTGTGTCATTCTCTCAATGTATGTATTTCTATCTCAATGTGTGTATTTCTATCTCAATGTGTGTCCTTCTCTCAATGTGTGTATTTCTATCTCGATGTGTGTCATTATATCTCAATGTGTGTCATTCTATCTCAATGTGTCATTCTCTCAATGTGTGTCATTCTATCTCAATGTGTGTCGTTCTATCTCAATGTGAGTCATTCTATCTCAATGTGTGTCATTCTATCTCAATGTGTGTCATTCTATCTCAATGTGTGCCATTCTATCTCAGTGTGTCTCATTCTATCTCAATGTGTGTCATTCTATCTCAGTGTGTGTCATTCTATCTCAATGTGTGTCATTCTATCACAATGTGTGTATTTCTATCTCAATGTGTGTCATTCTATCTCAGTGTGTGTCATTCTCTCAATGTGTGTATTTCTATCTCAATGTGTGTCATTTTATCTCAATGTGTCATTCTATCTCAATATGTGTCATTCTATCTAAATGTGTGTATTTCTATCTCAATGTGTGTCATTCTATCTCAATGTGGGTATTTCCATCTCAATGTGTGTCATTCTACCTCAATGTGTGTATTTCTATCTCAAAGTGTGTGTATGTATTTCTATCTCAATGTGTGTATTTCTATCTCAATGTGTGTCATTCTCTCTCAATGTGTGTCATTCTATCACAATGTGTGTATTTCTATCTCAATGTGTGTCATTTTATCTCAATGTGTGATGTTCTATCACAATGTGTGTATTTCTATCTCAATGTGTGTATTTCTATCTCAATGTGTGTATTTCTACCTCAATGTGTGTATTTCTATCTCAATGTGTGTCATTATATCTCAATGTGTGTATTTCTATCTCAATGTGTGTCATTCTCTCAATGTGTGTCATTCTATCTCAATGTGTCATTCTCTCAATGTGTGTCATTCTATCTCAATGTGTGTCGTTCTATCTCAATGTGTGTCATTCTCTCAATGTGTGTCATTCTATCTCAATGTGTGTATTTCTATCATAATGTGTGCATTTCTATCACAATGTGTGTATTTCTACCTCAATGTGTGTATTTCTATCTCAATGTGTGTATTTCTATCTCAATGTGTGTCATTCTCTCAATGTGTGTCATTCTATCTCAATGTGTGCATTTCTATCTCAATGTGTGTATTTCTATCTCAATGTGTGTATTTCTATCTCAATGTGTGTATTTCTATCTCAATGTGTGTATTTCTATCTCAATGTGTGTCATTCTATCACAATGTGTGTATTTCTATCTCAATGTGTGTATTTCTATCTCAATGTGTGTATTTTCTATCACAATGTGTGTATTTCTATCTCAATGTGTGTCATTTATATCTCAATGTGTGTATTTCTATCTCAATGTGTGTCATTCTATCTCAATGTGTGTATTTCTATCTCAATGTGTGTATTTCTATCTCAATGTGTGTCCTTCTCTCAATGTGTGTATTTCTATCTCAATGTGTGTAATTATATCTCAATGTGTGTCATTCTATCTCAATGTGTCATTCATCTCAATGTGTGTCATTCTATCTCAATGTGTGTATTTCTATCTCAATGTGAGTCATTCTATCTCAATGTGTGTCATTCTATCTCAATGTGTGTCATTCTATCTCAATGTGTGTCATTCTATCTCAGTGTGTATCATTCTATCTCAATGTGTGTCATTCTATCTCAGTGTGTGTCATTCTATCTCAATGTGTGTCATTCTATCACAATGTGTGTATTTCTATCTCAATGTGTGTCATTCTATCTCAGTGTGTGTCATTCTCTCAATGTGTGTATTTCTATCTCAATGTGTGTCATTTTTATCTCAATGTGTCATTCTATCTCAATATGTGTCATTCTATCTAAATGTGTGTATTTCTATCTCAATGTGTGTCATTCTATCTCAATGTGGGTATTTCCATCTCAATGTGTGTCATTCTACCTCAATGTGTGTATTTCTATCTCAAAGTGTGTGTATGTATTTCTATCTCAATGTGTGTATTTCTATCTCAATGTGTGTCATTCTCTCTCAATGTGTGTCATTCTATCACAATGTGTGTATTTCTATCTCAATGTGTGTCATTTTATCTCAATGTGTGATGTTCTATCACAATGTGTGTATTTCTATCTCAATGTGTGTATTTCTATCTCAATGTGTGTATTTCTACCTCAATGTGTGTATTTCTATCTCAATGTGTGTCATTATATCTCAATGTGTGTATTTCTATCTCAATGTGTGTCATTCTCTCAATGTGTGTCATTCTATCTCAATGTGTCATTCTCTCAATGTGTGTCATTCTATCTCAATGTGTGTCGTTCTATCTCAATGTGTGTCATTCTCTCAATGTGTGTCATTCTATCTCAATGTGTGTATTTCTATCATAATGTGTGCATTTCTATCACAATGTGTGTATTTCTACCTCAATGTGTGTATTTCTATCTCAATGTGTGTATTTCTATCTCAATGTGTGTCATTCTCTCAATGTGTGTCATTCTATCTCAATGTGTGCATTTCTATCTCAATGTGTGTATTTCTATCTCAATGTGTGTATTTCTATCTCAATGTATGTATTTCTATCTCAATGTGTGTATTTCTATCTCAATGTGTGTCATTCTCTCAATGTGTGTCATTCTATCTCAATGTGTGTATTTCTATCTCAATGTGTGTATTTCTTTCTCAATGTGTGCATTTCTATCACAATGTGTGTATTTCTATCTCAATGTGTGTATTTCTACCTCAATGTGTGTATTTCTATCTCAATGTGTGTCATTATATCTCAATGTATGTATTTCTATCTCAATGTGTGTCATTCTCTCTCAATGTGTGTCATTCTATCACAATGTGTGTATTTCTATCACAATGTGTGTAATTTTATCTCAATGTGTGATGTTCTATCACAATGTGTGTATTTCTATCTCAATGTGTGTATTTCTATCTCAATGTGTGTATTTCTACCTCAATGTGTGTATTTCTATCTCAATGTGTGTCATTTTATCTCAATGTGTGATGTTCTATCACAATGTGTGTATTTCTATCTCAATGTGTGTATTTCTATCTCAATGTGTGTATTTCTACCTCAATGTGTGTATTTCTATCTCAATGTGTGTCATTATATCTCAATGTGTGTATTTCTATCTCAATGTGTGTCATTCTCTCAATGTGTGTCATTCTATCTCAATGTGTCATTCTCTCAATGTGTGTCATTCTATCTCAATGTGTGTCGTTCTATCTCAATGTGTGTCATTCTCTCAATGTGTGTCATTCTATCTCAATGTGTGTATTTCTATCATAATGTGTGCATTTCTATCACAATGTGTGTATTTCTACCTCAATGTGTGTATTTCTATCTCAATGTGTGTATTTCTATCTCAATGTGTGTCATTCTCTCAATGTGTGTCATTCTATCTCAATGTGTGCATTTCTATCTCAATGTGTGTATTTCTATCTCAATGTGTGTATTTCTATCTCAATGTATGTATTTCTATCTCAATGTGTGTATTTCTATCTCAATGTGTGTCATTCTCTCAATGTGTGTCATTCTATCTCAATGTGTGTATTTCTATCTCAATGTGTGTATTTCTATCTCAATGTGTGCATTTCTATCACAATGTGTGTATTTCTATCTCAATGTGTGTATTTCTACCTCAATGTGTGTATTTCTATCTCAATGTGTGTCATTATATCTCAATGTATGTATTTCTATCTCAATGTGTGTCATTCTCTCTCAATGTGTGTCATTCTATCACAATGTGTGTATTTCTATCACAATGTGTGTAATTTTATCTCAATGTGTGATGTTCTATCACAATGTGTGTATTTCTATCTCAATGTGTGTATTTCTATCTCAATGTGTGTATTTCTACCTCAATGTGTGTATTTCTATCTCAATGTGTGTCATTTTATCTCAATGTGTGATGTTCTATCACAATGTGTGTATTTCTATCTCAATGTGTGTATTTCTATCTCAATGTGTGTATTTCTACCTCAATGTGTGTATTTCTATCTCAATGTGTGTCATTATATCTCAATGTGTGTATTTCTATCTCAATGTGTGTCATTCTCTCAATGTGTGTCATTCTATCTCAATGTGTCATTCTCTCAATGTGTGTCATTCTATCTCAATGTGTGTCGTTCTATCTCAATGTGTGTCATTCTCTCAATGTGTGTCATTCTATCTCAATGTGTGTATTTCTATCTCAATGTGTGCATTTCTATCACAATGTGTGTATTTCTACCTCAATGTGTGTATTTCTATCTCAATGTGTGTATTTCTATCTCAATGTGTGTCATTCTCTCAATGTGTGTCATTCTATCTCAATGTGTGCATTTCTATCTCAATGTGTGTATTTCTATCTCAATGTGTGTATTTCTATCTCAATGTATGTATTTCTATCTCAATGTGTGTATTTCTATCTCAATGTGTGTCATTCTCTCAATGTGTGTCATTCTATCTCAATGTGTGTATTTCTATCTCAATGTGTGCATTTCTATCACAATGTGTGTATTTCTACCTCAATGTGTGTATTTCTATCTCAATGTGTGTCATTTCTCTCAATGTGTGTATTTCTATCTCAATGTGTGTCATTATATCTCAATGTGTGTATTTCTATCTCAATGTGTGTCATTCTCTCAATGTGTGTCATTCTATCTCAATGTGTCATTCTCTCAATGTGTGTCATTCTATCTCAATGTGTGTCGTTCTATCTCAATGTGTGTCATTCTCTCAATGTGTGTCATTCTATCTCAATGTGTGTATTTCTATCTCAATGTGTGCATTTCTATCACAATGTGTGTATTTCTATCTCAATGTGTGTATTTCTATCTCAATGTGTGTATTTCTATCTCAATGTGTGTCATTCTCTCAATGTGTGTCATTCTATCTCAATGTGTGCATTTCTATCTCAATGTGTGTATTTCTATCTCAATGTGTGTATTTCTATCTCAATGTGTGTAATTCTATCTCAATGTGTCATTCTATCTCAATGTGTGTATTTCTATCTCAATGTGTGCATTTCTATCACAATGTGTGTATTTCTACCTCAATGTGTGTATTTCTATCTCAATGTGTGTCATTCTCTCAATGTGTGTATTTCTATCTCAATGTGTGTATTTCTATCTCAATGTGTGCATTTCTATCACAATGTGTGTATTTCTATCTCAATGTGTGTATTTCTATCTCAATG
The DNA here is from genome assembly GCF_905237065.1 of Salmo salar. NCBI lineage: Eukaryota > Metazoa > Chordata > Actinopteri > Salmoniformes > Salmonidae > Salmo > Salmo salar. Next base: position 42,059,494 of record NC_059452.1, read on the forward strand.
TGTGTATTTCTACCTCAATGTGTGTATTTCTATCTCAATGTGTGTCATTATATCTCAATGTGTGTATTTCTATCTCAATGTGTGTCATTCTCTCAATGTGTGTCATTCTATCTCAATGTGTGTCGTTCTATCTCAATGTGTGTCATTCTCTCAATGTGTGTCATTCTATCTCAATGTGTGTATTTCTATCTCAATGTGTGCATTTCTATCACAATGTGTGTATTTCTACCTCAATGTGTGTATTTCTATCTCAATGTGTGTATTTCTATCTCAATGTGTGTCATTCTCTCAATGTGTGTCATTCTATCTCAATGTGTGTATTTCTATCTCAATGTGTGTATTTCTTTCTCAATGTGTGCATTTCTATCACAATGTGTGTATTTCTACCTCAATGTGTGTATTTCTATCTCAATGTGTGTCATTCTCTCAATGTGTGTATTTCTATCTCAATGTGTGTCATTATATCTCAATGTGTGTATTTCTATCTCAATGTGTGTCATTCTCTCAATGTGTGTCATTCTATCTCAATGTGTGTATTTCTATCTCAATGTGTGTATTTCTATCTCAATGTGTGTCATTCTATCTCAATGTGTGCATTTCTATCTCAATGTGTGTATTTCTATCTCAATGTGTCATTCTATCTCAATGTGTGTCATTCTATCTCAATGTGTGTATTTCTATCTCAATGTGTGTCATTCTATCTCAATGTGTGTATTTCTATCTCAATGTGTGTCATTATATCTCAATGTGTGTATTTCTATCTCAAAGTGTGTGTGTGTATTTCTATCTCAATGTGTGTATTTCTATCTCAATGTGTGTCATTCTCTCTCAATGTGTGTCATTCTATCACAATGTGTGTATTTCTATCTCAATGTGTGTCATTTTATCTCAATGTGTGATGTTCTATCACAATGTGTGTATTTCTATCTCAATGTGTGTATTTCTATCTCAATGTGTGTATTTCTACCTCAATGTGTGTATTTCTATCTCAATGTGTGTCATTATATCTCAATGTGTGTATTTCTATCTCAATGTGTGTCATTCTCTCAATGTGTGTCATTCTATCTCAATGTGTCATTCTCTCAATGTGTGTCATTCTATCTCAATGTGTGTCGTTCTATCTCAATGTGTGTCATTCTCTCAATGTGTGTCATTCTATCTCAATGTGTGTATTTCTATCTCAATGTGTGCATTTCTATCACAATGTGTGTATTTCTGGCTCAATGTGTGTATTTCTATCTCAATGTGTGTATTTCTATCTCAATGTGTGTCATTCTCTCAATGTGTGTCATTCTATCTCAATGTGTGCATTTCTATCTCAATGTGTGTATTTCTATCTCAATGTGTGTATTTCTATCTCAATGTATGTATTTCTATCTCAATGTGTGTATTTCTATCTCAATGTGTGTCATTCTCTCAATGTGTGTCATTCTATCTCAATGTGTGTATTTCTATCTCAATGTGTGTATTTCTTTCTCAATGTGTGCATTTCTATCACAATGTGTGTATTTCTATCTCAATGTGTGTTTCTACCTCAATGTGTGTATTTCTATCTCAATGTGTGTCATTCTCTCAATGTGTGTCATTCTATCTCAATGTGTGCATTTCTATCTCAATGTGTGTATTTCTATCTCAATGTATGTATTTCTATCTCAATGTGTGTATTTCTATCTCAATGTGTGTCATTCTCTCTCAATGTGTGTCATTCTATCACAATGTGTGTATTTCTATCACAATGTGTGTAATTTTATCTCAATGTGTGATGTTCTATCACAATGTGTGTATTTCTATCTCAATGTGTGTATTTCTATCTCAATGTGTGTATTTCTACCTCAATGTGTGTATTTCTATCTCAATGTGTGTCATTATATCTCAATGTGTGTATTTCTATCTCAATGTGTGTCATTCTCTCAATGTGTGTCATTTTATCTCAATGTGTGACGTTCTATCACAATGTGTGTATTTCTATCTCAATGTATGTATTTCTATCTCAATGTGTGTATTTCTATCTCAATGTGTGTCATTCTCTCTCAATGTGTGTAATTCTATCACAATGTGTGTATTTCTATCTCAATGTGTGTCATTTTATCTCAATGTGTGATGTTCTATCACAATGTGTGTATTTCTATCTCAATGTGTGTATTTCTATCTCAATGTGTGTATTTCTACCTCAATGTGTGTATTTCTATCTCAATGTGTGTCATTATATCTCAATGTGTGTATTTCTATCTCAATGTGTGTCATTCTCTCAATGTGTGTCATTCTATCTCAATGTGTCATTCTCTCAATGTGTGTCATTCTATCTCAATGTGTGTCGTTCTATCTCAATGTGTGTCATTCTCTCAATGTGTGTCATTCTATCTCAATGTGTGTATTTCTATCATAATGTGTGCATTTCTATCACAATGTGTGTATTTCTACCTCAATGTGTGTATTTCTATCTCAATGTGTGTATTTCTATCTCAATGTGTGTCATTCTCTCAATGTGTGTCATTCTATCTCAATGTGTGCATTTCTATCTCAATGTGTGTATTTCTATCTCAATGTGTGTATTTCTATCTCAATGTATGTATTTCTATCTCAATGTGTGTATTTCTATCTCAATGTGCTGTCATTCTCTCAATGTGTGTCATTCTATCTCAATGTGTGTATTTCTATCTCAATGTGTGTATTTCTTTCTCAATGTGTGCATTTCTATCACAATGTGTGTATTTCTATCTCAATGTGTGTATTTCTACCTCAATGTGTGTATTTCTATCTCAATGTGTGTCATTATATCTCAATGTATGTATTTCTATCTCAATGTGTGTCATTCTCTCTCAATGTGTGTCATTCTATCACAATGTGTGTATTTCTATCACAATGTGTGTAATTTTATCTCAATGTGTGATGTTCTATCACAATGTGTGTATTTCTATCTCAATGTGTGTATTTCTATCTCAATGTGTGTATTTCTACCTCAATGTGTGTATTTCTATCTCAATGTGTGTCATTTTATCTCAATGTGTGATGTTCTATCACAATGTGTGTATTTCTATCTCAATGTGTGTATTTCTATCTCAATGTGTGTATTTCTACCTCAATGTGTGTATTTCTATCTCAATGTGTGTCATTATATCTCAATGTGTGTATTTCTATCTCAATGTGTGTCATTCTCTCAATGTGTGTCATTCTATCTCAATGTGTCATTCTCTCAATGTGTGTCATTCTATCTCAATGTGTGTCGTTCTATCTCAATGTGTGTCATTCTCTCAATGTGTGTCATTCTATCTCAATGTGTGTATTTCTATCTCAATGTGTGCATTTCTATCACAATGTGTGTATTTCTACCTCAATGTGTGTATTTCTATCTCAATGTGTGTATTTCTATCTCAATGTGTGTCATTCTCTCAATGTGTGTCATTCTATCTCAATGTGTGCATTTCTATCTCAATGTGTGTATTTCTATCTCAATGTGTGTATTTCTATCTCAATGTGTGTCATTCTCTCAATGTGTGCCATTCTATCTCAATGTGTGTATTTCTTTCTCAATGTGTGCATTTCTATCACAATGTGTGTATTTCTACCTCAATGTGTGTATTTCTATCTCAATGTGTGTCATTCTCTCAATGTGTGTATTTCTATCTCAATGTGTGTATTTCTATCTCAATGTGTGCATTTCTATCACAATGTGTGTATTTCTATCTCAATGTGTGTATTTCTATCTCAATGTGTGTATTTCTACCTCAATGTGTGTATTTCTATCTCAATGTGTGTCATTATATCTCAATGTGTGTATTTCTATCTCAATGTGTGTCATTCTCTCAATGTGTGTCATTCTATCTCAATGTGTGTATTTCTATCTCAATGTGTGTCATTCTCTCAATGTGTGTCATTCTATCTCAATGTGTGTATTTCTATCTCAATGTGTGCATTTCTATCACAATGTGTGTATTTCTATCTCAATGTGTGTATTTCTATCTCAATGTGTGTATTTCTATCTCAATGTGTGTCATTCTCTCAATGTGTGTCATTCTATCTCAATGTGTGTATTTCTATCTCAATGTGTGTATTTCTATCTCAATGTGTGTATTTCTATCACAATGTGTGTATTTCTATCTCAATGTGTGTATTTCTATCTCAATGTGTGTCATTCTCTCAATGTGTGTATTTCTATCTCAATGTGTGTCATTATATCTCAATGTGTGTATTTCTATCTCAATGTGTGTCATTCTCTCAATGTGTGTCATTCTATCTCAATGTGTGTCGTTCTATCTCAATGTGTGTCATTCTCTCAATGTGTGTCATTCTATCTCAATGTGTGTATTTCTATCTCAATGTGTGCATTTCTATCTCAATGTGTGTATTTCTATCTCAATGTGTGTATTTCTATCTCAATGTGTGTATTTCTATCTCAATGTGTGTCATTCTCTCAATGTGTGTCATTCTATCTCAATGTGTGTATTTCTATCTCAATGTGTGTATTTCTATCACAATGTGTGTATTTCTATCTCAATGTGTGTATTTCTATCTCAATGTGTGTATTTCTATCTCAATGTGTGTCATTCTCTCAATGTGTGTCATTCTATCTCAATGTGTGTATTTCTATCTCAATGTGTGTATTTCTTTCTCAATGTGTGCATTTCTATCACAATGTGTGTATTTCTACCTCAATGTGTGTATTTCTATCTCAATGTGTGTCATTCTCTCAATGTGTGTATTTCTATCTCAATGTGTGTCATTCTATCTCAATGTGTGTATTTCTATCTCAATGTGTGTCATTCTCTCAATGTGTGTCATTCTATCTCAATGTGTGTATTTCTATCTCAATGTGTGTCATTCTCTCAATGTGTGTCATTCTATCTCAATGTGTGTATTTCTATCTCAATGTGTGTATTTCTATCTCAATGTGTGTATTTCTATCTCAATGTGTGTATTTCTATCTCAATGTGTGTATTTCTATCTCAATGTGTGTCATTCATCTCAATGTGTGTCATTCTATCTCAATGTGTGCATTTCTATCTCAATGTGTGTATTTCTATCTCAATGTGTGTATTTCTATCTCAATGTGTGTATTTCTATCTCAATGTGTGTATTTCTATCTCAATGTGTGTCATTCTCTCAATGTGTGTCATTCTATCTCAATGTGTGTATTTCTATCTCAATGTGTGTATTTCTATCTCAATGTGTGTCATTCTATCACAATGTGTGTATTTCTATCTCAATGTGTGTCATTTTATCTCAATGTGTGATGTTCTATCACAATGTGTGTATTTCTATCTCAATGTGTGTATTTCTATCTCAATGTGTGTATTTCTACCTCAATGTGTGTATTTCTATCTCAATGTGTGTCATTATATCTCAATGTGTGTATTTCTATCTCAATGTGTGTCATTCTCTCAATGTGTGTCATTCTATCTCAATGTGTCATTCTCTCAATGTGTGTCATTCTATCTCAATGTGTGTCGTTCTATCTCAATGTGTGTCATTCTCTCAATGTGTGTCATTCTATCTCAATGTGTGTATTTCTATCTCAATGTGTGCATTTCTATCACAATGTGTGTATTTCTACCTCAATGTGTGTATTTCTATCTCAATGTGTGTATTTCTATCTCAATGTGTGTCATTCTCTCAATGTGTGTCATTCTATCTCAATGTGTGCATTTCTATCTCAATGTGTGTATTTCTATCTCAATGTGTGTATTTCTATCTCAATGTATGTATTTCTATCTCAATGTGTGTATTTCTATCTCAATGTGTGTCATTCTCTCAATGTGTGTCATTCTATCTCAATGTGTGTATTTCTATCTCAATGTGTGTATTTCTATCTCAATGTGTGCATTTCTATCACAATGTGTGTATTTCTATCTCAATGTGTGTATTTCTATCTCAATGTGTGTATTTCTATCTCAATGTGTGTCATTCTCTCAATGTGTGTCATTCTATCTCAATGTGTGCATTTCTATCTCAATGTGTGTATTTCTATCTCAATGTATGTATTTCTATCTCAATGTGTGTATTTCTATCTCAATGTGTGTCATTCTCTCTCAATGTGTGTCATTCTATCACAATGTGTGTATTTCTATCACAATGAGTGTAATTTTATCTCAATGTGTGATGTTCTATCACAATGTGTGTATTTCTACCTCAATGTGTGTATTTCTATCTCAATGTGTGTCATTATATCTCAATGTGTGTATTTCTATCTCAATGTGTGTCATTCTCTCAATGTGTGTCATTTTATCTCAATGTGTGATGTTCTATCACAATGTGTGTATTTCTATCTCAATGTATGTATTTCTATCTCAATGTGTGTATTTCTATCTCAATGTGTGTCATTCTCTCTCAATGTGTGTCATTCTATCACAATGTGTGTATTTCTATCTCAATGTGTGTCATTTTATCTCAATGTGTGATGTTCTATCACAATGTGTGTATTTCTATCTCAATGTGTGTATTTCTATCTCAATGTGTGTATTTCTACCTCAATGTGTGTATTTCTATCTCAATGTGTGTCATTATATCTCAATGTGTGTATTTCTATCTCAATGTGTGTCATTCTCTCAATGTGTGTCATTCTATCTCAATGTGTCATTCTCTCAATGTGTGTCATTCTATCTCAATGTGTGTCGTTCTATCTCAATGTGTGTCATTCTCTCAATGTGTGTCATTCTATCTCAATGTGTGTATTTCTATCATAATGTGTGCATTTCTATCACAATGTGTGTATTTCTACCTCAATGTGTGTATTTCTATCTCAATGTGTGTATTTCTATCTCAATGTGTGTCATTCTCTCAATGTGTGTCATTCTATCTCAATGTGTGCATTTCTATCTCAATGTGTGTATTTCTATCTCAATGTGTGTATTTCTATCTCAATGTATGTATTTCTATCTCAATGTGTGTATTTCTATCTCAATGTGTGTCATTCTCTCAATGTGTGTCATTCTATCTCAATGTGTGTATTTCTATCTCAATGTGTGTATTTCTTTCTCAATGTGTGCATTTCTATCACAATGTGTGTATTTCTATCTCAATGTGTGTATTTCTACCTCAATGTGTGTATTTCTATCTCAATGTGTGTCATTATATCTCAATGTATGTATTTCTATCTCAATGTGTGTCATTCTCTCTCAATGTGTGTCATTCTATCACAATGTGTGTATTTCTATCACAATGTGTGTAATTTTATCTCAATGTGTGATGTTCTATCACAATGTGTGTATTTCTATCTCAATGTGTGTATTTCTATCTCAATGTGTGTATTTCTATCTCAATGTGTGTCATTCTCTCTCAATGTGTGTCATTCTATCTCAATGTGTGTATGTTCTATCACAATGTGTGTATTTCTATCTCAATGTGTGTATTTTTATCTCAATGTGTGCTTTTCTATCACAATGTGTGTATTTCTATCTCAATGTGTGTATTTCTATCTCAATGTGTGTATTTCTATCTCAATGTGTGTCATTCTATCTCAATGTGTGTCATTCTATCTCAATGTGTGCATTTCTATCTCAATGTGTGTATTTCTATCTCAATGTGTGTATTTCTATCTCAATGTGTGTATTTCTATCTCAATGTGTGTCATTCTATCTCAATGTGTGTCATTCTATCACAATGTGTGTATTTCTATCACAATGTGTGTAATTTTTATCTCAATGTGTGATGTTCTATCACAATGTGTGTATTTCTATCTCAATGTGTGTATTTCTATCTCAATGTGTGTCATTCTATCTCAATGTGTGTATTTCTATCTCAATGTGTGTCATTCATCTCAATGTGTGTCATTTTATCTCAATGTGTGATGTTCTATCACAATGTGTGTATTTCTATCTCAATGTATGTATTTCTATCTCAATGTGTGTATTTCTATCTCAATGTGTGTCATTCTCTCTCAATGTGTGTCATTCTATCACAATGTGTGTATTTCTATCTCAATGTGTGTCATTTTATCTCAATGTGTGATGTTCTATCACAATGTGTGTATTTCTATCTCAATGTGTGTATTTCTATCTCAATGTGTGTATTTCTACCTCAATGTGTGTATTTCTATCTCAATGTGTGTCATTATATCTCAATGTGTGTATTTCTATCTCAATGTGTGTCATTCTCTCAATGTGTGTCATTCTATCTCAATGTGTCATTCTCTCAATGTGTGTCATTCTATCTCAATGTGTGTCGTTCTATCTCAATGTGTGTCATTCTCTCAATGTGTGTCATTCTATCTCAATGTGTGTATTTCTATCATAATGTGTGCATTTCTATCACAATGTGTGTATTTCTACCTCAATGTGTGTATTTCTATCTCAATGTGTGTATTTCTATCTCAATGTGTGTCATTCTCTCAATGTGTGTCATTCTATCTCAATGTGTGCATTTCTATCTCAATGTGTGTATTTCTATCTCAATGTGTGTATTTCTATCTCAATGTATGTATTTCTATCTCAATGTGTGTATTTCTATCTCAATGTGTTTCATTCTCTCAATGTGTGTCATTCTATCTCAATGTGTGTATTTCTATCTCAATGTGTGTATTTCTTTCTCAATGTGTGCATTTCTATCACAATGTGTGTATTTCTATCTCAATGTGTGTATTTCTACCTCAATGTGTGTATTTCTATCTCAATGTGTGTCATTATATCTCAATGTATGTATTTCTATCTCAATGTGTGTCATTCTCTCTCAATGTGTGTCATTCTATCACAATGTGTGTATTTCTATCACAATGTGTGTAATTTTATCTCAATGTGTGATGTTCTATCACAATGTGTGTATTTCTATCTCAATGTGTGTATTTCTATCTCAATGTGTGTATTTCTACCTCAATGTGTGTATTTCTATCTCAATGTGTGTCATTTTATCTCAATGTGTGATGTTCTATCACAATGTGTGTATTTCTATCTCAATGTGTGTATTTCTATCTCAATGTGTGTATTTCTACCTCAATGTGTGTATTTCTATCTCAATGTGTGTCATTATATCTCAATGTGTGTATTTCTATCTCAATGTGTGTCATTCTCTCAATGTGTGTCATTCTATCTCAATGTGTCATTCTCTCAATGTGTGTCATTCTATCTCAATGTGTGTCGTTCTATCTCAATGTGTGTCATTCTCTCAATGTGTGTCATTCTATCTCAATGTGTGTATTTCTATCTCAATGTGTGCATTTCTATCACAATGTGTGTATATCTACCTCAATGTGTGTATTTCTATCTCAATGTGTGTATTTCTATCTCAATGTGTGTCATTCTCTCAATGTGTGTCATTCTATCTCAATGTGTGCATTTCTATCTCAATGTGTGTATTTCTATCTCAATGTGTGTATTTCTATCTCAATGTATGTATTTCTATCTCAATGTGTGTATTTCTATCTCAATGTGTGTCATTCTCTCAATGTGTGCCATTCTATCTCAATGTGTGTATTTCTATCTCAATGTGTGCATTTCTATCACAATGTGTGTATTTCTATCTCAATGTGTGTATTTCTATCTCAATGTGTGTCATTCTCTCAATGTGTGTATTTCTATCTCAATGTGTGTCATTATATCTCAATGTGTGTATTTCTATCTCAATGTGTGTATTTCTATCTCAATGTGTGTCATTTCTATCTCAATGTGTGTCATTCTCTCAATGTGTGTCATTCTATCTCAATGTGTGTATTTCTATCTCAATGTGTGCATTTCTATCACAATGTGTGTATTTCTATCTCAATGTGTGTATTTCTATCTCAATGTGTGTATTTCTATCTCAATGTGTGTCATTCTCTCAATGTGTGTCATTCTATCTCAATGTGTGCATTTCTATCTCAATGTGTGTATTTCTATCTCAATGTGTGTATTTCTATCTCAATGTGTGTCATTCTCTCAATGTGTGTATTCTATCTCAATGTGTGTATTTCTATCTCAATGTGTGCATTTCTATCACAATGTGTGTATTTCTATCTCAATGTGTGTATTTCTATCTCAATGTGTGTCATTTATCTCAATGTGTGTATTTCTATCTCAATGTGTGTATTTCTATCTCAATGTGTGCATTTCTATCACAATGTGTGTATTTCTATCTCAATGTGTGTATTTCTACCTCAATGTGTGTATTTCTATCTCAATGTGTGTCATTATATCTCAATGTATGTATTTCTATCTCAATGTGTGTCATTCTCTCTCAATGTGTGTCATTCTATCACAATGTGTGTATTTCTATCACAATGTGTGTAATTTTATCTCAATGTGTGATGTTCTATCACAATGTGTGTATTTCTATCTCAATGTGTGTATTTCTATCTCAATGTGTGTATTTCTACCTCAATGTGTGTATTTCTATCTCAATGTGTGTCATTTTATCTCAATGTGTGATGTTCTATCACAATGTGTGTATTTCTATCTCAATGTGTGTATTTCTATCTCAATGTGTGTATTTCTACCTCAATGTGTGTATTTCTATCTCAATGTGTGTCATTATATCTCAATGTGTGTATTTCTATCTCAATGTGTGTCATTCTCTCAATGTGTGTCATTCTATCTCAATGTGTCATTCTCTCAATGTGTGTCATTCTATCTCAATGTGTGTCGTTCTATCTCAATGTGTGTCATTCTCTCAATGTGTGTCATTCTATCTCAATGTGTGTATTTCTATCTCAATGTGTGCATTTCTATCACAATGTGTGTATTTCTACCTCAATGTGTGTATTTCTATCTCAATGTGTGTATTTCTATCTCAATGTGTGTCATTCTCTCAATGTCTGTCATTCTATCTCAATGTGTGTATTTCTATCTCAATGTGTGTATTTCTTTCTCAATGTGTGCATTTCTATCACAATGTGTGTATTTCTACCTCAATGTGTGTATTTCTATCTCAATGTGTGTCATTCTATCACAATGTGTGTATTTCTACCTCAATGTGTGTATTTCTATCTCAATGTGTGTCATTCTCTCAATGTGTGTCATTCTATCTCAATGTGTGCATTTCTATCTCAATGTGTGTATTTCTATCTCAATGTATGTATTTCTATCTCAATGTGTGTATTTCTATCTCAATGTGTGTCATTCTCTCTCAATGTGTGTCATTCTATCACAATGTGTGTATTTCTATCACAATGTGTGTAATTTTATCTCAATGTGTGATGTTCTATCACAATGTGTGTATTTCTATCTCAATGTGTGTATTTCTATCTCAATGTGTGTATTTCTACCTCAATGTGTGTATTTCTATCTCAATGTGTGTCATTATATCTCAATGTGTGTATTTCTATCTCAATGTGTGTCATTCTCTCAATGTGTGTCATTTTATCTCAATGTGTGACGTTCTATCACAATGTGTGTATTTCTATCTCAATGTATGTATTTCTATCTCAATGTGTGTATTTCTATCTCAATGTGTGTCATTCTCTCTCAATGTGTGTCATTCTATCACAATGTGTGTATTTCTATCTCAATGTGTGTCATTTTATCTCAATGTGTGATGTTCTATCACAATGTGTGTATTTCTATCTCAATGTGTGTATTTCTATCTCAATGTGTGTATTTCTACCTCAATGTGTGTATTTCTATCTCAATGTGTGTCATTATATCTCAATGTGTGTATTTCTATCTCAATGTGTGTCATTCTCTCAATGTGTGTCATTCTATCTCAATGTGTCATTCTCTCAATGTGTGTCATTCTATCTCAATGTGTGTCGTTCTATCTCAATGTGTGTCATTCTCTCAATGTGTGTCATTCTATCTCAATGTGTGTATTTCTATCATAATGTGTGCATTTCTATCACAATGTGTGTATTTCTACCTCAATGTGTGTATTTCTATCTCAATGTGTGTATTTCTATCTCAATGTGTGTCATTCTCTCAATGTGTGTCATTCTATCTCAATGTGTGCATTTCTATCTCAATGTGTGTATTTCTATCTCAATGTGTGTATTTCTATCTCAATGTATGTATTTCTATCTCAATGTGTGTATTTCTATCTCAATGTGTGTCATTCTCTCAATGTGTGTCATTCTATCTCAATGTGTGTATTTCTATCTCAATGTGTGTATTTCTTTCTCAATGTGTGCATTTCTATCACAATGTGTGTATTTCTATCTCAATGTGTGTATTTCTACCTCAATGTGTGTATTTCTATCTCAATGTGTGTCATTCTCTCTCAATGTGTGTCATTCTATCACAATGTGTGTATTTCTATCACAATGTGTGTAATTTTATCTCAATGTGTGATGTTCTATCACAATGTGTGTATTTCTATCTCAATGTGTGTATTTCTATCTCAATGTGTGTATTTCTACCTCAATGTGTGTATTTCTATCTCAATGTGTGTCATTTTATCTCAATGTGTGATGTTCTATCACAATGTGTGTATTTCTATCTCAATGTGTGTATTTCTATCTCAATGTGTGTATTTCTACCTCAATGTGTGTATTTCTATCTCAATGTGTGTCATTATATCTCAATGTGTGTATTTCTATCTCAATGTGTGTCATTCTCTCAATGTGTGTCATTCTATCTCAATGTGTCATTCTCTCAATGTGTGTCATTCTATCTCAATGTGTGTCGTTCTATCTCAATGTGTGTCATTCTCTCAATGTGTGTCATTCTATCTCAATGTGTGTATTTCTATCTCAATGTGTGCATTTCTATCACAATGTGTGTATTTCTATCTCAATGTGTGTATTTCTATCTCAATGTGTGTATTTCTATCTCAATGTGTGTCATTCTCTCAATGTGTGTCATTCTATCTCAATGTGTGTATTTCTATCTCAATGTGTGTATTTCTATCTCAATGTGTGTATTTCTATCACAATGTGTGTATTTCTATCTCAATGTGTGTATTTCTATCTCAATGTGTGTCATTCTCTCAATGTGTGTATTTCTATCTCAATGTGTGTCATTATATCTCAATGTGTGTATTTCTATCTCAATGTGTGTCATTCTCTCAATGTGTGTCATTCTATCTCAATGTGTCATTCTCTCAATGTGTGTCATTCTATCTCAATGTGTGTAGTTCTATCTCAATGTGTGTCATTCTCTCAATGTGTGTCATTCTATCTCAATGTGTGTATTTCTATCATAATGTGTGCATTTCTATCACAATGTGTGTATTTCTACCTCAATGTGTGTATTTCTATCTCAATGTGTGTATTTCTATCTCAATGTGTGTCATTCTCTCAATGTGTGTCATTCTATCTCAATGTGTGCATTTCTATCTCAATGTGTGTATTTCTATCTCAATGTGTGTATTTCTATCTCAATGTATGTATTTCTATCTCAATGTGTGTATTTCTATCTCAATGTGTGTCATTCTCTCAATGTGTGTCATTCTATCTCAATGTGTGTATTTCTATCTCAATGTGTGTCATTCTATCTCAATGTGTGTCATTCTGTCACAATGTGTGTATTTCTATCACAATGTGTGTAATTTCTATCTCAATGTGTGTATGTTCTATCACAATGTGTGTATTTCTACCTCAATGTGTGTATTTCTATCTCAATGTGTGTCATTATATCTCAATGTGTGTATTTCTATCTCAATGTGTGTCATTCTCTCAATGTGTGTCATTTTATCTCAATGTGTGACGTTCTATCACAATGTGTGTATTTCTATCTCAATGTATGTATTTCTATCTCAATGTGTGTATTTCTATCTCAATGTGTGTATTTCTATCTCAATGTGTGTAATTCTATCACAATGTGTGTATTTCTATCTCAATGTGTGTCATTTTATCTCAATGTGTGATGTTCTATCACAATGTGTGTATTTCTATCTCAATGTGTGTATTTCTATCTCAATGTGTGTATTTCTACCTCAATGTGTGTATTTCTATCTCAATGTGTGTCATTATATCTCAATGTGTGTATTTCTATCTCAATGTGTGTCATTCTCTCAATGTGTGTCATTCTATCTCAATGTGTCATTCTCTCAATGTGTGTCATTCTATCTCAATGTGTGTCGTTCTATCTCAATGTGTGTCATTCTCTCAATGTGTGTCATTCTATCTCAATGTGTGTATTTCTATCATAATGTGTGCATTTCTATCACAATGTGTGTATTTCTACCTCAATGTGTGTATTTCTATCTCAATGTGTGTATTTCTATCTCAATGTGTGTCATTCTCTCAATGTGTGTCATTCTATCTCAATGTGTGCATTTCTATCTCAATGTGTGTATTTCTATCTCAATGTGTGTATTTCTATCTCAATGTATGTATTTCTATCTCAATGTGTGTATTTCTATCTCAATGTGCTTCATTCTCTCAATGTGTGTCATTCTATCTCAATGTGTGTATTTCTATCTCAATGTGTGTATTTCTTTCTCAATGTGTGCATTTCTATCACAATGTGTGTATTTCTATCTCAATGTGTGTATTTCTACCTCAATGTGTGTATTTCTATCTCAATGTGTGTCATTATATCTCAATGTATGTATTTCTATCTCAATGTGTGTCATTCTCTCTCAATGTGTGTCATTCTATCACAATGTGTGTATTTCTATCACAATGTGTGTAATTTTATCTCAATGTGTGATGTTCTATCACAATGTGTGTATTTCTATCTCAATGTGTGTATTTCTATCTCAATGTGTGTATTTCTACCTCAATGTGTGTATTTCTATCTCAATGTGTGTCATTTTATCTCAATGTGTGATGTTCTATCACAATGTGTGTATTTCTATCTCAATGTGTGTATTTCTATCTCAATGTGTGTATTTCTACCTCAATGTGTGTATTTCTATCTCAATGTGTGTCATTATATCTCAATGTGTGTATTTCTATCTCAATGTGTGTCATTCTCTCAATGTGTGTCATTCTATCTCAATGTGTCATTCTCTCAATGTGTGTCATTCTATCTCAATGTGTGTCGTTCTATCTCAATGTGTGTCATTCTCTCAATGTGTGTCATTCTATCTCAATGTGTGTATTTCTATCTCAATGTGTGCATTTCTATCACAATGTGTGTATATCTACCTCAATGTGTGTATTTCTATCTCAATGTGTGTATTTCTATCTCAATGTGTGTCATTCTCTCAATGTGTGTCATTCTATCTCAATGTGTGCATTTCTATCTCAATGTGTGTATTTCTATCTCAATGTGTGTATTTCTATCTCAATGTATGTATTTCTATCTCAATGTGTGTATTTCTATCTCAATGTGTGTCATTCTCTCAATGTGTGCCATTCTATCTCAATGTGTGTATTTCTTTCTCAATGTGTGCATTTCTATCACAATGTGTGTATTTCTATCTCAATGTGTGTATTTCTATCTCAATGTGTGTCATTCTCTCAATGTGTGTATTTCTATCTCAATGTGTGTCATTATATCTCAATGTGTGTATTTCTATCTCAATGTGTGTCATTCTCTCAATGTGTGTCATTCTATCTCAATGTGTGTCATTCTCTCAATGTGTGTCATTCTATCTCAATGTGTGTATTTCTATCTCAATGTGTGCATTTCTATCACAATGTGTGTATTTCTACCTCAATGTGTGTATTTCTATCTCAATGTGTGTATTTCTATCTCAATGTGTGTCATTCTCTCAATGTGTGTCATTCTATCTCAATGTGTGCATTTCTATCTCAATGTGTGTATTTCTATCTCAATGTGTGTATTTCTATCTCAATGTGTGTCATTCTCTCAATGTGTGCCATTCTATCTCAATGTGTGTATTTCTTTCTCAATGTGTGCATTTCTATCACAATGTGTGTATTTCTACCTCAATGTGTGTATTTCTATCTCAATGTGTGTCATTCTCTCAATGTGTGTATTTCTATCTCAATGTGTGTATTTCTTTCTCAATGTGTGCATTTCTATCACAATGTGTGTATTTCTATCTCAATGTGTGTATTTCTACCTCAATGTGTGTATTTCTATCTCAATGTGTGTCATTATATCTCAATGTATGTATTTCTATCTCAATGTGTGTCATTCTCTCTCAATGTGTGTCATTCTATCACAATGTGTGTATTTCTATCACAATGTGTGTAATTTTATCTCAATGTGTGATGTTCTATCACAATGTGTGTATTTCTATCTCAATGTGTGTATTTCTATCTCAATGTGTGTATTTCTACCTCAATGTGTGTATTTCTATCTCAATGTGTGTCATTTTATCTCAATGTGTGATGTTCTATCACAATGTGTGTATTTCTATCTCAATGTGTGTATTTCTATCTCAATGTGTGTATTTCTACCTCAATGTGTGTATTTCTATCTCAATGTGTGTCATTATATCTCAATGTGTGTATTTCTATCTCAATGTGTGTCATTCTCTCAATGTGTGTCATTCTATCTCAATGTGTCATTCTCTCAATGTGTGTCATTCTATCTCAATGTGTGTCGTTCTATCTCAATGTGTGTCATTCTCTCAATGTGTGTCATTCTATCTCAATGTGTGTATTTCTATCTCAATGTGTGCATTTCTATCACAATGTGTGTATTTCTATCTCAATGTGTGTATTTCTATCTCAATGTGTGTATTTCTATCTCAATGTGTGTCATTCTCTCAATGTCTGTCATTCTATCTCAATGTGTGTATTTCTATCTCAATGTGTGTATTTCTTTCTCAATGTGTGCATTTCTATCACAATGTGTGTATTTCTACCTCAATGTGTGTATTTCTATCTCAATGTGTGTCATTCTATCACAATGTGTGTATTTCTACCTCAATGTGTGTATTTCTATCTCAATGTGTGTCATTCTCTCAATGTGTGTCATTCTATCTCAATGTGTGCATTTCTATCTCAATGTGTGTATTTCTATCTCAATGTATGTATTTCTATCTCAATGTGTGTATTTCTATCTCAATGTGTGTCATTCTCTCTCAATGTGTGTCATTCTGTCACAATGTGTGTATTTCTATCACAATGTGTGTAATTTTATCTCAATGTGTGATGTTCTATCACAATGTGTGTATTTCTATCTCAATGTGTGTATTTCTATCTCAATGTGTGTATTTCTACCTCAATGTGTGTATTTCTATCTCAATGTGTGTCATTATATCTCAATGTGTGTATTTCTATCTCAATGTGTGTCATTCTCTCAATGTGTGTCATTTTATCTCAATGTGTGACGTTCTATCACAATGTGTGTATTTCTATCTCAATGTATGTATTTCTATCTCAATGTGTGTATTTCTATCTCAATGTGTGTCATTCTCTCTCAATGTGTGTCATTCTATCACAATGTGTGTATTTCTATCTCAATGTGTGTCATTTTATCTCAATGTGTGATGTTCTATCACAATGTGTGTATTTCTATCTCAATGTGTGTATTTCTATCTCAATGTGTGTATTTCTACCTCAATGTGTGTATTTCTATCTCAATGTGTGTCATTATATCTCAATGTGTGTATTTCTATCTCAATGTGTGTCATTCTCTCAATGTGTGTCATTCTATCTCAATGTGTCATTCTCTCAATGTGTGTCATTCTATCTCAATGTGTGTCGTTCTATCTCAATGTGTGTCATTCTCTCAATGTGTGTCATTCTATCTCAATGTGTGTATTTCTATCATAATGTGTGCATTTCTATCACAATGTGTGTATTTCTACCTCAATGTGTGTATTTCTATCTCAATGTGTGTATTTCTATCTCAATGTGTGTCATTCTCTCAATGTGTGTCATTCTATCTCAATGTGTGCATTTCTATCTCAATGTGTGTATTTCTATCTCAATGTGTGTATTTCTATCTCAATGTATGTATTTCTATCTCAATGTGTGTATTTCTATCTCAATGTGCTTCATTCTCTCAATGTGTGTCATTCTATCTCAATGTGTGTATTTCTATCTCAATGTGTGTATTTCTTTCTCAATGTGTGCATTTCTATCACAATGTGTGTATTTCTATC
Organism: Salmo salar; assembly: GCF_905237065.1. Lineage (NCBI taxonomy): Eukaryota > Metazoa > Chordata > Actinopteri > Salmoniformes > Salmonidae > Salmo > Salmo salar. Next base: position 42,077,302 of record NC_059452.1, read on the forward strand.
TCAATGTGTGTATTTCTACCTCAATGTGTGTATTTCTATCTCAATGTGTGTCATTATATCTCAATGTATGTATTTCTATCTCAATGTGTGTCATTCTCTCTCAATGTGTGTCATTCTATCACAATGTGTGTATTTCTATCACAATGTGTGTAATTTTATCTCAATGTGTGATGTTCTATCACAATGTGTGTATTTCTATCTCAATGTGTGTATTTCTATCTCAATGTGTGTATTTCTACCTCAATGTGTGTATTTCTATCTCAATGTGTGTCATTTTATCTCAATGTGTGATGTTCTATCACAATGTGTGTATTTCTATCTCAATGTGTGTATTTCTATCTCAATGTGTGTATTTCTACCTCAATGTGTGTATTTCTATCTCAATGTGTGTCATTATATCTCAATGTGTGTATTTCTATCTCAATGTGTGTCATTCTCTCAATGTGTGTCATTCTATCTCAATGTGTCATTCTCTCAATGTGTGTCATTCTATCTCAATGTGTGTCGTTCTATCTCAATGTGTGTCATTCTCTCAATGTGTGTCATTCTATCTCAATGTGTGTATTTCTATCTCAATGTGTGCATTTCTATCACAATGTGTGTATTTCTACCTCAATGTGTGTATTTCTATCTCAATGTGTGTATTTCTATCTCAATGTGTGTCATTCTCTCAATGTGTGTCATTCTATCTCAATGTGTGTATTTCTATCTCAATGTGTGTATTTCTATCTCAATGTGTGTATTTCTATCTCAATGTGTGTATTTCTATCTCAATGTGTGTATTTCTATCTCAATGTGTGTCATTCTCTCAATGTGTGTATTTCTATCTCAATGTGTGTCATTATATCTCAATGTGTGTATTTCTATCTCAATGTGTGTATTTCTCTCAATGTGTGTAATTCTATCTCAATGTGTCATTCTCTCAATGTGTGTATTTCTATCTCAATGTGTGTCATTTCTATCTCAATGTGTGTCATTCTCTCAATGTGTGTCATTCTATCTCAATGTGTGTATTTCTATCTCAATGTGTGCATTTCTATCACAATGTGTGTATTTCTACCTCAATGTGTGTATTTCTATCTCAATGTGTGTATTTCTATCTCAATGTGTGTCATTCTCTCAATGTGTGTCATTCTATCTCAATGTGTGCATTTCTATCTCAATGTGTGTATTTCTATCTCAATGTGTGTATTTCTATCTCAATGTGTGTATTTCTATCTCAATGTGTGTATTTCTATCTCAATGTGTGTCATTCTCTCAATGTGTGCATTTCTATCTCAATGTGTGTATTTCTATCTCAATGTGTGTATTTCTATCTCAATGTGTGTCATTCTATCTCAATGTGTGTATTTCTATCTCAATGTGTGTCATTTCTATCTCAATGTGTGTATGTTCTATCACAATGTGTGTATTTCTATCTCAATGTGTGTATTTCTATCTCAATGTGTGTATTTCTACCTCAATGTGTGTATTTCTATCTCAATGTGTGTCATTCTATCTCAATGTGTGTATTTCTATCTCAATGTGTGTATTTCTATCTCAATGTGTGTATTTCTATCTCAATGTGTGTATTTCTATCTCAATGTGTGTCATTCTATCTCAATGTGTGTATTTCTATCTCAATGTGTGTATTTCTATCTCAATGTGTGTCATTCTATCTCAATGTGTGTATTTCTATCTCAATGTGTGTATTTCTATCTCAATGTGTGTATTTCTATCTCAATGTGTGTCATTCTATCTCAATGTGTGTATTTCTATCTCAATGTGTGTATTTCTATCTCAATGTGTGTCATTCTATCACAATGTGTGTATTTCTATCTCAATGTGTGTCATTTTATCTCAATGTGTGATGTTCTATCACAATGTGTGTATTTCTATCTCAATGTGTGTATTTCTATCTCAATGTGTGTATTTCTACCTCAATGTGTGTATTTCTATCTCAATGTGTGTCATTATATCTCAATGTGTGTATTTCTATCTCAATGTGTGTCATTCTCTCAATGTGTGTCATTCTATCTCAATGTGTCATTCTCTCAATGTGTGTCATTCTATCTCAATGTGTGTCGTTCTATCTCAATGTGTGTCATTCTCTCAATGTGTGTCATTCTATCTCAATGTGTGTATTTCTATCTCAATGTGTGCATTTCTATCACAATGTGTGTATTTCTACCTCAATGTGTGTATTTCTATCTCAATGTGTGTATTTCTATCTCAATGTGTGTCATTCTCTCAATGTGTGTCATTCTATCTCAATGTGTGCATTTCTATCTCAATGTGTGTATTTCTATCTCAATGTGTGTATTTCTATCTCAATGTGTGTATTTCTATCTCAATGTGTGTATTTCTATCTCAATGTGTGTCATTCTCTCAATGTGTGTCATTATATCTCAATGTGTGTATTTCTATCTCAATGTGTGTATTTCTATCTCAATGTGTGCATTTCTATCACAATGTGTGTATTTCTATCTCAATGTGTGTATTTCTATCTCAATGTGTGTATTTCTATCTCAATGTGTGTATTTCTATCTCAATGTGTGTATTCTATCTCAATGTGTGTATTTCTATCTCAATGTGTGTATTTCTATCTCAATGTGTGTATTTCTATCTCAATGTGTGTCATTCTATCTCAATGTGTGTATTTCTATCTCAATGTGTGTATTTCTATCACAATGTGTGTATTTCTATCTCAATGTGTGTATTTCTATCTCAATGTGTGTAATTCTATCTCAATGTGTGTATTTCTATCTCAATGTGTGTATTTCTATCTCAATGTGTGTATTTCTATCACAATGTGTGTATTTCTATCTCAATGTGTGTATTTCTATCTCAATGTGTGTATTTCTATCTCAATGTGTGTCATTATATCTCAATGTATGTATTTCTATCTCAATGTGTGTCATTCTCTCTCAATGTGTGTCATTCTATCACAATGTGTGTATTTCTATCACAATGTGTGTAATTTTATCTCAATGTGTGTATTTCTATCTCAATGTGTGTATTTCTATCTCAATGTGTGTATTTCTATCTCAATGTGTGTATTTCTATCTCAATGTGTGTATTTCTATCTCAATGTGTGTCATTTTATCTCAATGTGTGATGTTCTATCACAATGTGTGTATTTCTATCTCAATGTGTGTATTTCTATCTCAATGTGTGTATTTCTACCTCAATGTGTGTATTTCTATCTCAATGTGTGTCATTATATCTCAATGTGTGTATTTCTATCTCAATGTGTGTCATTCTCTCAATGTGTGTCATTCTATCTCAATGTGTCATTCTCTCAATGTGTGTCATTCTATCTCAATGTGTGTCGTTCTATCTCAATGTGTGTCATTCTCTCAATGTGTGTCATTCTATCTCAATGTGTGTCATTCTATCTCAATGTGTGTATTTCTATCTCAATGTGTGTATTTCTTTCTCAATGTGTGCATTTCTATCACAATGTGTGTATTTAATTCTACCTCAATGTGTGTATTTCTATCTCAATGTGTGTATTTCTATCTCAATGTGTGTCATTCTCTCAATGTGTGTCATTCTATCTCAATGTGTGCATTTCTATCTCAATGTGTGTATTTCTATCTCAATGTGTGTATTTCTATCTCAATGTGTGTATTCAATTCTATCTCAATGTGTGTATTTCTATCTCAATGTGTGCATTTCTATCACAATGTGTGTATTCTATCTCAATGTGTGTATTTCTATCTCAATGTGTGTCATTCATCTCAATGTGTGTATTTCTATCTCAATGTGTGTATTTCTATCTCAATGTGTGCATTTCTATCACAATGTGTGTATTTCTATCTCAATGTGTGTATTTCTAACTCAATGTGTGTATTTCTATCTCAATGTGTGTCATTATATCTCAATGTGTGTATTTCTATCTCAATGTGTGTCATTCTCTCTCAATGTGTGTCATTCTATCACAATGTGTGTATTTCTATCACAATGTGTGTAATTTTATCTCAATGTGTGATGTTCTATCACAATGTGTGTATTTCTATCTCAATGTGTGTATTTCTATCTCAATGTGTGTATTTCTATCTCAATGTGTGTCATTCTATCTCAATGTGTGTCATTTTATCTCAATGTGTGATGTTCTATCACAATGTGTGTATTTCTATCTCAATGTGTGTATTTCTATCTCAATGTGTGTATTTCTACCTCAATGTGTGTATTTCTATCTCAATGTGTGTCATTATATCTCAATGTGTGTATTTCTATCTCAATGTGTGTCATTCTCTCAATGTGTGTCATTCTATCTCAATGTGTCATTCTCTCAATGTGTGTCATTCTATCTCAATGTGTGTCGTTCTATCTCAATGTGTGTCATTCTCTCAATGTGTGTCATTCTATCTCAATGTGTGTATTTCTATCTCAATGTGTGCATTTCTATCACAATGTGTGTATTTCTACCTCAATGTGTGTATTTCTATCTCAATGTGTGTATTTCTATCTCAATGTGTGTATTTCTTTCTCAATGTGTGCATTTCTATCACAATGTGTGTATTTCTATCTCAATGTGTGTATTTCTATCTCAATGTGTGTATTTCTATCTCAATGTGTGTATTTCTATCTCAATGTGTGTATTTCTATCTCAATGTGTGTCATTCTATCTCAATGTGTGTCATTCTATCTCAATGTGTGTATTTCTTTCTCAATGTGTGCATTTCTATCACAATGTGTGTATTTCTACCTCAATGTGTGTATTTCTATCTCAATGTGTGTCATTCTCTCAATGTGTGTATTTCTATCTCAATGTGTGTATTTCTATCTCAATGTGTGCATTTCTATCACAATGTGTGTATTTCTATCTCAATGTGTGTATTTCTACCTCAATGTGTGTATTTCTATCTCAATGTGTGTCATTATATCTCAATGTATGTATTTCTATCTCAATGTGTGTCATTCTCTCTCAATGTGTGTCATTCTATCACAATGTGTGTATTTCTATCACAATGTGTGTAATTTTATCTCAATGTGTGATGTTCTATCACAATGTGTGTATTTCTATCTCAATGTGTGTATTTCTATCTCAATGTGTGTATTTCTACCTCAATGTGTGTATTTCTATCTCAATGTGTGTCATTTTATCTCAATGTGTGATGTTCTATCACAATGTGTGTATTTCTATCTCAATGTGTGTATTTCTATCTCAATGTGTGTATTTCTACCTCAATGTGTGTATTTCTATCTCAATGTGTGTCATTATATCTCAATGTGTGTATTTCTATCTCAATGTGTGTCATTCTCTCAATGTGTGTCATTCTATCTCAATGTGTCATTCTCTCAATGTGTGTCATTCTATCTCAATGTGTGTCGTTCTATCTCAATGTGTGTCATTCTCTCAATGTGTGTCATTCTATCTCAATGTGTGTATTTCTATCTCAATGTGTGCATTTCTATCACAATGTGTGTATTTCTACCTCAATGTGTGTATTTCTATCTCAATGTGTGTATTTCTATCTCAATGTGTGTCATTCTCTCAATGTGTGTCATTCTATCTCAATGTGTGTATTTCTATCTCAATGTGTGTATTTCTATCTCAATGTGTGCATTTCTATCACAATGTGTGTATTTCTATCTCAATGTGTGTATTTCTATCTCAATGTGTGTCATTCTATCACAATGTGTGTATTTCTATCTCAATGTGTGTATTTCTATCTCAATGTGTGTCATTCTCTCAATGTGTGTCATTCTATCTCAATGTGTGCATTTCTATCTCAATGTGTGTATTTCTATCTCAATGTGTGTATTTCTATCTCAATGTGTGTCATTCTATCTCAATGTGTCATTCTCTCAATGTGTGTCATTCTGTCACAATGTGTGTATTTCTATCACAATGTGTGTAATTTTATCTCAATGTGTGATGTTCTATCACAATGTGTGTATTTCTATCTCAATGTGTGTATTTCTATCTCAATGTGTGTATTTCTACCTCAATGTGTGTATTTCTATCTCAATGTGTGTCATTATATCTCAATGTGTGTATTTCTATCTCAATGTGTGTCATTCTCTCAATGTGTGTCATTTTATCTCAATGTGTGACGTTCTATCACAATGTGTGTATTTCTATCTCAATGTATGTATTTCTATCTCAATGTGTGTATTTCTATCTCAATGTGTGTCATTCTCTCTCAATGTGTGTCATTCTATCACAATGTGTGTATTTCTATCTCAATGTGTGTCATTTTATCTCAATGTGTGATGTTCTATCACAATGTGTGTATTTCTATCTCAATGTGTGTATTTCTATCTCAATGTGTGTATTTCTACCTCAATGTGTGTATTTCTATCTCAATGTGTGTCATTATATCTCAATGTGTGTATTTCTATCTCAATGTGTGTCATTCTCTCAATGTGTGTCATTCTATCTCAATGTGTCATTCTCTCAATGTGTGTCATTCTATCTCAATGTGTGTCGTTCTATCTCAATGTGTGTCATTCTCTCAATGTGTGTCATTCTATCTCAATGTGTGTATTTCTATCATAATGTGTGCATTTCTATCACAATGTGTGTATTTCTACCTCAATGTGTGTATTTCTATCTCAATGTGTGTATTTCTATCTCAATGTGTGTCATTCTCTCAATGTGTGTCATTCTATCTCAATGTGTGCATTTCTATCTCAATGTGTGTATTTCTATCTCAATGTGTGTATTTCTATCTCAATGTATGTATTTCTATCTCAATGTGTGTATTTCTATCTCAATGTGTGTCATTCTCTCAATGTGTGTCATTCTATCTCAATGTGTGTATTTCTATCTCAATGTGTGTATTTCTATCTCAATGTGTGTATTTCTATCACAATGTGTGTATTTCTATCTCAATGTGTGTATTTCTACCTCAATGTGTGTATTTCTATCTCAATGTGTGTCATTATATCTCAATGTATGTATTTCTATCTCAATGTGTGTCATTCTCTCTCAATGTGTGTCATTCTATCACAATGTGTGTATTTCTATCACAATGTGTGTAATTTTATCTCAATGTGTGATGTTCTATCACAATGTGTGTATTTCTATCTCAATGTGTGTATTTCTATCTCAATGTGTGTATTTCTACCTCAATGTGTGTATTTCTATCTCAATGTGTGTCATTTTATCTCAATGTGTGATGTTCTATCACAATGTGTGTATTTCTATCTCAATGTGTGTATTTCTATCTCAATGTGTGTATTTCTACCTCAATGTGTGTATTTCTATCTCAATGTGTGTCATTATATCTCAATGTGTGTATTTCTATCTCAATGTGTGTCATTCTCTCAATGTGTGTCATTCTATCTCAATGTGTGCATTTCTATCTCAATGTGTGTATTTCTATCTCAATGTGTGTATTTCTATCTCAATGTGTGTATTTCTATCTCAATGTGTGTATTTCTATCTCAATGTGTGTCATTCTCTCAATGTGTGTCATTCTATCTCAATGTGTGTATTTCTATCTCAATGTGTGTATTTCTTTCTCAATGTGTGCATTTCTATCACAATGTGTGTATTTCTATCTCAATGTGTGTATTTCTATCTCAATGTGTGTATTTCTATCTCAATGTGTGTCATTATATCTCAATGTATGTATTTCTATCTCAATGTGTGTCATTCTCTCTCAATGTGTGTCATTCTATCACAATGTGTGTATTTCTATCACAATGTGTGTAATTTTATCTCAATGTGTGATGTTCTATCACAATGTGTGTATTTCTATCTCAATGTGTGTATTTCTATCTCAATGTGTGTATTTCTACCTCAATGTGTGTATTTCTATCTCAATGTGTGTCATTTTATCTCAATGTGTGATGTTCTATCACAATGTGTGTATTTCTATCTCAATGTGTGTATTTCTATCTCAATGTGTGTATTTCTACCTCAATGTGTGTATTTCTATCTCAATGTGTGTCATTATATCTCAATGTGTGTATTTCTATCTCAATGTGTGTCATTCTCTCAATGTGTGTCATTCTATCTCAATGTGTCATTCTCTCAATGTGTGTCATTCTATCTCAATGTGTGTCGTTTCTATCTCAATGTGTGTCATTCTCTCAATGTGTGTCATTCTATCTCAATGTGTGTATTTCTATCTCAATGTGTGCATTTCTATCACAATGTGTGTATTTCTACCTCAATGTGTGTATTTCTATCTCAATGTGTGTATTTCTATCTCAATGTGTGTCATTCTCTCAATGTGTGTCATTCTATCTCAATGTGTGTATTTCTATCTCAATGTGTGTATTTCTATCTCAATGTGTGATGTTCTATCACAATGTGTGTATTTCTATCTCAATGTGTGTATTTCTATCTCAATGTGTGTCATTCTCTCAATGTGTGTATTTCTATCTCAATGTGTGTCATTATATCTCAATGTGTGTATTTCTATCTCAATGTGTGTCATTCTCTCAATGTGTGTCATTCTATCTCAATGTGTCATTCTCTCAATGTGTGTCATTCTATCTCAATGTGTGTCGTTCTATCTCAATGTGTGTCATTCTCTCAATGTGTGTCATTCTATCTCAATGTGTGTATTTCTATCTCAATGTGTGCATTTCTATCACAATGTGTGTATTTCTACCTCAATGTGTGTATTTCTATCTCAATGTGTGTATTTCTATCTCAATGTGTGTCATTCTCTCAATGTGTGTCATTCTATCTCAATGTGTGCATTTCTATCTCAATGTGTGTATTTCTATCTCAATGTGTGTATTTCTATCTCAATGTGTGTATTTCTATCTCAATGTGTGTATTTCTATCTCAATGTGTGTCATTCTCTCAATGTGTGCCATTCTATCTCAATGTGTGTATTTCTATCTCAATGTGTGTATTTCTATCTCAATGTGTGTATTTCTATCACAATGTGTGTATTTCTATCTCAATGTGTGTCATTTTTATCTCAATGTGTGATTTCTATCACAATGTGTGTATTTCTATCTCAATGTGTGTATTTCTATCTCAATGTGTGTATTTCTATCTCAATGTGTGTATTTCTATCTCAATGTGTGTCATTATATCTCAATGTGTGTATTTCTATCTCAATGTGTGTCATTCTTCTCAATGTGTGTCATTCTATCTCAATGTGTCATTCTCTCAATGTGTGTCATTCTATCTCAATGTGTGTCGTTCTATCTCAATGTGTGTCATTCTCTCAATGTGTGTCATTCTATCTCAATGTGTGTATTTCTATCTCAATGTGTGTATTTCTATCTCAATGTGTGTATTTCTATCTCAATGTGTGTATTTCTATCTCAATGTGTGCATTTCTATCTCAATGTGTGTATTTCTATCTCAATGTGTGTATTTCTATCTCAATGTGTGTCATTCTATCACAATGTGTGTATTTCTATCTCAATGTGTGTCATTTTATCTCAATGTGTGATGTTCTATCACAATGTGTGTATTTCTATCTCAATGTGTGTATTTCTATCTCAATGTGTGTATTTCTACCTCAATGTGTGTATTTCTATCTCAATGTGTGTCATTATATCTCAATGTGTGTATTTCTATCTCAATGTGTGTCATTCTCTCAATGTGTGTCATTCTATCTCAATGTGTCATTCTCTCAATGTGTGTCATTCTATCTCAATGTGTGTCGTTCTATCTCAATGTGTGTCATTCTCTCAATGTGTGTCATTCTATCTCAATGTGTGTATTTCTATCTCAATGTGTGCATTTCTATCACAATGTGTGTATTTCTGGCTCAATGTGTGTATTTCTATCTCAATGTGTGTATTTCTATCTCAATGTGTGTCATTCTCTCAATGTGTGTCATTCTATCTCAATGTGTGCATTTCTATCTCAATGTGTGTATTTCTATCTCAATGTGTGTATTTCTATCTCAATGTATGTATTTCTATCTCAATGTGTGTATTTCTATCTCAATGTGTGTCATTCTCTCAATGTGTGTCATTCTATCTCAATGTGTGTATTTCTATCTCAATGTGTGTATTTCTTTCTCAATGTGTGCATTTCTATCACAATGTGTGTATTTCTATCTCAATGTGTGTTTCTACCTCAATGTGTGTATTTCTATCTCAATGTGTGTCATTATATCTCAATGTGTGTATTTCTATCTCAATGTGTGTATTTCTATCTCAATGTGTGTATTTCTATCTCAATGTGTGTATTTCTATCTCAATGTGTGTCATTATATCTCAATGTGTGTATTTCTATCTCAATGTGTGTCATTCTCTCAATGTGTGTCATTCTATCTCAATGTGTCATTCTCTCAATGTGTGTCATTCTATCTCAATGTGTGTCGTTCTATCTCAATGTGTGTCATTCTCTCAATGTGTGTCATTCTATCTCAATGTGTGTATTTCTATCTCAATGTGTGCATTTCTATCACAATGTGTGTATTTCTATCTCAATGTGTGTATTTCTATCTCAATGTGTGTATTTCTATCTCAATGTGTGTCATTCTCTCAATGTGTGTCATTCTATCTCAATGTGTGTATTTCTATCTCAATGTGTGTATTTCTATCTCAATGTGTGCATTTCTATCACAATGTGTGTATTTCTATCTCAATGTGTGTATTTCTATCTCAATGTGTGTCATTCTCTCAATGTGTGTATTTCTATCTCAATGTGTGTCATTATATCTCAATGTGTGTATTTCTATCTCAATGTGTGTCATTCTCTCAATGTGTGTCATTCTATCTCAATGTGTCATTCTCTCAATGTGTGTCATTCTATCTCAATGTGTGTCGTTCTATCTCAATGTGTGTCATTCTCTCAATGTGTGTCATTCTATCTCAATGTGTGTATTTCTATCTCAATGTGTGCATTTCTATCACAATGTGTGTATTTCTATCTCAATGTGTGTATTTCTATCTCAATGTGTGTATTTCTATCTCAATGTGTGTATTTCTATCTCAATGTGTGTCATTATATCTCAATGTGTGTATTTCTATCTCAATGTGTGTATTTCTATCTCAATGTGTGTAATTCTATCTCAATGTGTCATTCTCTAATGTGTGTCATTCTATCTCAATGTGTGTCATTCTATCTCAATGTGTGTTATTTTCTCAATGTGTGTCATTCTATCTCAATGTGTGTATTTCTATCTCAATGTGTGTCATTTCTATCTCAATGTGTGTATTTCTATCTCAATGTGTGCATTTCTATCACAATGTGTGTATTTCTACCTCAATGTGTGTATTTCTATCTCAATGTGTGTATTTCTATCTCAATGTGTGTCATTCTCTCAATGTGTGTCATTCTATCTCAATGTGTGCATTTCTATCTCAATGTGTGTATTTCTATCTCAATGTGTGTATTTCTATCTCAATGTATGTATTTCTATCTCAATGTGTGTATTTCTATCTCAATGTGTGTCATTCTCTCAATGTGTGTCATTCTATCTCAATGTGTGTATTTCTATCTCAATGTGTGCATTTCTATCACAATGTGTGTATTTCTACCTCAATGTGTGTATTTCTATCTCAATGTGTGTCATTCTCTCAATGTGTGTATTTCTATCTCAATGTGTGTCATTATATCTCAATGTGTGTATTTCTATCTCAATGTGTGTCATTCTCTCAATGTGTGTCATTCTATCTCAATGTGTCATTCTCTCAATGTGTGTCATTCTATCTCAATGTGTGTCGTTTCTATCTCAATGTGTGTCATTCTCTCAATGTGTGTCATTCTATCTCAATGTGTGTATTTCTATCTCAATGTGTGCATTTCTATCACAATGTGTGTATTTCTACCTCAATGTGTGTATTTCTATCTCAATGTGTGTATTTCTATCTCAATGTGTGTCATTCTCTCAATGTGTGTCATTCTATCTCAATGTGTGTATTTCTATCTCAATGTGTGTATTTCTATCTCAATGTGTGTATTTCTATCTCAATGTATGTATTTCTATCTCAATGTGTGTATTTCTATCTCAATGTGTGTCATTCTCTCAATGTGTGCCATTCTATCTCAATGTGTGTATTTCTATCTCAATGTGTGTATTTCTATCTCAATGTGTGTCATTCTATCACAATGTGTGTATTTCTATCTCAATGTGTGTCATTTTATCTCAATGTGTGATGTTCTATCACAATGTGTGTATTTCTATCTCAATGTGTGTATTTCTATCTCAATGTGTGTATTTCTATCTCAATGTGTGTCATTCTCTCAATGTGTGTCATTCTATCTCAATGTGTCATTCTCTCAATGTGTGTCATTCTATCTCAATGTGTGTCGTTCTATCTCAATGTGTGTCATTCTCTCAATGTGTGTCATTCTATCTCAATGTGTGTATTTCTATCTCAATGTGTGCATTTCTATCACAATGTGTGTATTTCTACCTCAATGTGTGTATTTCTATCTCAATGTGTGTATTTCTATCTCAATGTGTGTCATTCTCTCAATGTGTGTCATTCTATCTCAATGTGTGCATTTCTATCTCAATGTGTGTATTTCTATCTCAATGTGTGTATTTCTATCTCAATGTATGTATTTCTATCTCAATGTGTGTATTTCTATCTCAATGTGTGTCATTCTCTCAATGTGTGCCATTCTATCTCAATGTGTGTATTTCTATCTCAATGTGTGTATTTCTATCTCAATGTGTGTCATTCTATCACAATGTGTGTATTTCTATCTCAATGTGTGTCATTTTATCTCAATGTGTGATGTTCTATCACAATGTGTGTATTTCTATCTCAATGTGTGTATTTCTATCTCAATGTGTGTATTTCTACCTCAATGTGTGTATTTCTATCTCAATGTGTGTCATTATATCTCAATGTGTGTATTTCTATCTCAATGTGTGTCATTCTCTCAATGTGTGTCATTCTATCTCAATGTGTCATTCTCTCAATGTGTGTCATTCTATCTCAATGTGTGTCGTTTCTATCTCAATGTGTGTCATTCTCTCAATGTGTGTCATTCTATCTCAATGTGTGTATTTCTATCTCAATGTGTGCATTTCTATCACAATGTGTGTATTTCTGGCTCAATGTGTGTATTTCTATCTCAATGTGTGTATTTCTATCTCAATGTGTGTCATTCTCTCAATGTGTGTCATTCTATCTCAATGTGTGCATTTCTATCTCAATGTGTGTATTTCTATCTCAATGTGTGTATTTCTATCTCAATGTATGTATTTCTATCTCAATGTGTGTATTTCTATCTCAATGTGTGTCATTCTCTCAATGTGTGTCATTCTATCTCAATGTGTGTATTTCTATCTCAATGTGTGTATTTCTTTCTCAATGTGTGCATTTCTATCACAATGTGTGTATTTCTATCTCAATGTGTGTTTCTATCTCAATGTGTGTATTTCTATCTCAATGTGTGTCATTATATCTCAATGTGTGTATTTCTATCTCAATGTGTGTATTTCTATCTCAATGTGTGTATTTCTATCTCAATGTGTGTATTTCTACCTCAATGTGTGTATTTCTATCTCAATGTGTGTCATTATATCTCAATGTGTGTATTTCTATCTCAATGTGTGTCATTCTCTCAATGTGTGTCATTCTATCTCAATGTGTCATTCTCTCAATGTGTGTCATTCTATCTCAATGTGTGTCGTTTCTATCTCAATGTGTGTCATTCTCTCAATGTGTGTCATTCTATCTCAATGTGTGTATTTCTATCTCAATGTGTGCATTTCTATCACAATGTGTGTATTTCTACCTCAATGTGTGTATTTCTATCTCAATGTGTGTATTTCTATCTCAATGTGTGTCATTCTCTCAATGTGTGTCATTCTATCTCAATGTGTGTATTTCTATCTCAATGTGTGTATTTCTTTCTCAATGTGTGCATTTCTATCACAATGTGTGTATTTCTACCTCAATGTGTGTATTTCTATCTCAATGTGTGTCATTCTCTCAATGTGTGTATTTCTATCTCAATGTGTGTCATTATATCTCAATGTGTGTATTTCTATCTCAATGTGTGTATTTCTATCTCAATGTGTGTCATTCTATCTCAATGTGTCATTCTCTCAATGTGTGTCATTCTATCTCAATGTGTGTCGTTCTATCTCAATGTGTGTCATTCTCTCAATGTGTGTCATTCTATCTCAATGTGTGCATTTCTATCTCAATGTGTGTATTTCTATCTCAATGTGTGTATTTCTATCTCAATGTATGTATTTCTATCTCAATGTGTGTATTTCTATCTCAATGTGTGTCATTCTCTCAATGTGTGTCATTCTATCTCAATGTGTGTATTTCTATCTCAATGTGTGTATTTCTATCTCAATGTGTGTCATTCTATCACAATGTGTGTATTTCTATCTCAATGTGTGTCATTTTATCTCAATGTGTGATGTTCTATCACAATGTGTGTATTTCTATCTCAATGTGTGTATTTCTATCTCAATGTGTGTATTTCTACCTCAATGTGTGTATTTCTATCTCAATGTGTGTCATTATATCTCAATGTGTGTATTTCTATCTCAATGTGTGTCATTCTCTCAATGTGTGTCATTCTATCTCAATGTGTCATTCTCTCAATGTGTGTCATTCTATCTCAATGTGTGTCGTTCTATCTCAATGTGTGTCATTCTCTCAATGTGTGTCATTCTATCTCAATGTGTGTATTTCTATCTCAATGTGTGCATTTCTATCACAATGTGTGTATTTCTGGCTCAATGTGTGTATTTCTATCTCAATGTGTGTATTTCTATCTCAATGTGTGTCATTCTCTCAATGTGTGTCATTCTATCTCAATGTGTGCATTTCTATCTCAATGTGTGTATTTCTATCTCAATGTGTGTATTTCTATCTCAATGTATGTATTTCTATCTCAATGTGTGTATTTCTATCTCAATGTGTGTCATTCTCTCAATGTGTGTCATTCTATCTCAATGTGTGTATTTCTATCTCAATGTGTGTATTTCTTTCTCAATGTGTGCATTTCTATCACAATGTGTGTATTTCTATCTCAATGTGTGTTTCTACCTCAATGTGTGTATTTCTATCTCAATGTGTGTCATTATATCTCAATGTATGTATTTCTATCTCAATGTGTGTATTTCTATCTCAATGTGTGTATTTCTATCTCAATGTGTGTATTTCTACCTCAATGTGTGTATTTCTATCTCAATGTGTGTCATTATATCTCAATGTGTGTATTTCTATCTCAATGTGTGTCATTCTCTCAATGTGTGTCATTCTATCTCAATGTGTCATTCTCTCAATGTGTGTCATTCTATCTCAATGTGTGTCGTTCTATCTCAATGTGTGTCATTCTCTCAATGTGTGTCATTCTATCTCAATGTGTGTATTTCTATCTCAATGTGTGCATTTCTATCACAATGTGTGTATTTCTATCTCAATGTGTGTATTTCTATCTCAATGTGTGTATTTCTATCTCAATGTGTGTCATTCTCTCAATGTGTGTCATTCTATCTCAATGTGTGTATTTCTATCTCAATGTGTGTATTTCTATCTCAATGTGTGCATTTCTATCACAATGTGTGTATTTCTACCTCAATGTGTGTATTTCTATCTCAATGTGTGTCATTCTCTCAATGTGTGTATTTCTATCTCAATGTGTGTCATTATATCTCAATGTGTGTATTTCTATCTCAATGTGTGTCATTCTCTCAATGTGTGTCATTCTATCTCAATGTGTCATTCTCTCAATGTGTGTCATTCTATCTCAATGTGTGTCGTTCTATCTCAATGTGTGTCATTCTCTCAATGTGTGTCATTCTATCTCAATGTGTGTATTTCTATCTCAATGTGTGCATTTCTATCACAATGTGTGTATTTCTACCTCAATGTGTGTATTTCTATCTCAATGTGTGTATTTCTATCTCAATGTGTGTCATTCTCTCAATGTGTGTCATTCTATCTCAATGTGTGCATTTCTATCTCAATGTGTGTATTTCTATCTCAATGTGTGTATTTCTATCTCAATGTATGTATTTCTATCTCAATGTGTGTATTTCTATCTCAATGTGTGTCATTCTCTCAATGTGTGCCATTCTATCTCAATGTGTGTATTTCTTTCTCAATGTGTGCATTTCTATCACAATGTGTGTATTTCTACCTCAATGTGTGTATTTCTATCTCAATGTGTGTCATTCTCTCAATGTGTGTATTTCTATCTCAATGTGTGTCATTATATCTCAATGTGTGTATTTCTATCTCAATGTGTGTCATTCTCTCAATGTGTGTCATTCTATCTCAATGTGTCATTCTCTCAATGTGTGTCATTCTATCTCAATGTGTGTCGTTCTATCTCAATGTGTGTCATTCTCTCAATGTGTGTCATTCTATCTCAATGTGTGTATTTCTATCTCAATGTGTGCATTTCTATCACAATGTGTGTATTTCTACCTCAATGTGTGTATTTCTATCTCAATGTGTGTATTTCTATCTCAATGTGTGTCATTCTCTCAATGTGTGTCATTCTATCACAATGTGTGTATTTCTACCTCAATGTGTGTATTTCTATCTCAATGTGTGTCATTCTCTCAATGTGTGTATTTCTATCTCAATGTGTGTCATTATATCTCAATGTGTGTATTTCTATCTCAATGTGTGTCATTCTCTCAATGTGTGTCATTCTATCTCAATGTGTCATTCTCTCAATGTGTGTCATTCTATCTCAATGTGTGTCGTTCTATCTCAATGTGTGTCATTCTCTCAATGTGTGTCATTCTATCTCAATGTGTGTATTTCTATCTCAATGTGTGCATTTCTATCACAATGTGTGTATTTCTATCTCAATGTGTGTATTTCTATCTCAATGTGTGTATTTCTATCTCAATGTGTGTCATTCTCTCAATGTGTGTCATTCTATCTCAATGTGTGTATTTCTATCTCAATGTGTGTATTTCTATCTCAATGTGTGTATTTCTATCTCAATGTATGTATTTCTATCTCAATGTGTGTATTTCTATCTCAATGTGTGTCATTCTCTCAATGTGTGCCATTCTATCTCAATGTGTGTATTTCTATCTCAATGTGTGCATTTCTATCACAATGTGTGTATTTCTACCTCAATGTGTGTATTTCTATCTCAATGTGTGTCATTCTCTCAATGTGTGTATTTCTATCTCAATGTGTGTCATTATATCTCAATGTGTGTATTTCTATCTCAATGTGTGTCATTCTCTCAATGTGTGTCATTCTATCTCAATGTGTCATTCTCTCAATGTGTGTCATTCTATCTCAATGTGTGTCGTTCTATCTCAATGTGTGTCATTCTCTCAATGTGTGTCATTCTATCTCAATGTGTGTATTTCTATCTCAATGTGTGCATTTCTATCACAATGTGTGTATTTCTACCTCAATGTGTGTATTTCTATCTCAATGTGTGTATTTCTATCTCAATGTGTGTCATTCTCTCAATGTGTGTCATTCTATCTCAATGTGTGCATTTCTATCTCAATGTGTGTATTTCTATCTCAATGTGTGTATTTCTATCTCAATGTATGTATTTCTATCTCAATGTGTGTATTTCTATCTCAATGTGTGTCATTCTCTCAATGTGTGCCATTCTATCTCAATGTGTGTATTTCTATCTCAATGTGTGTATTTCTATCTCAATGTGTGTATTTCTATCTCAATGTGTGTATTTCTATCTCAATGTGTGTCATTCTCTCAATGTGTGTATTTCTATCTCAATGTGTGTCATTATATCTCAATGTGTGTATTTCTATCTCAATGTGTGTCATTCTCTCAATGTGTGTCATTCTATCTCAATGTGTCATTCTCTCAATGTGTGTCATTCTATCTCAATGTGTGTCGTTTCTATCTCAATGTGTGTCATTCTCTCAATGTGTGCCATTCTATCTCAATGTGTGTATTTCTATCTCAATGTGTGTATTTCTATCACAATGTGTGTATTTCTACCTCAATGTGTGTATTTCTATCTCAATGTGTGTATTTCTATCTCAATGTGTGTCATTCTCATCACAATGTGTGTATTTCTATCTCAATGTGTGTATTTCTATCTCAATGTGTGTCATTTCTATCTCAATGTGTGTATTTCTATCTCAATGTGTGTCATTATATCTCAATGTGTGTATTTCTATCTCAATGTGTGTCATTCTCTCAATGTGTGTCATTCTATCTCAATGTGTCATTCTCTCAATGTGTGTCATTCTATCTCAATGTGTGTCGTTCTATCTCAATGTGTGTCATTCTCTCAATGTGTGTCATTCTATCTCAATGTGTGTATTTCTATCTCAATGTGTGCATTTCTATCTCAATGTGTGTATTTCTATCTCAATGTGTGTATTTCTATCTCAATGTGTGTATTTCTATCTCAATGTGTGTCATTCTCTCAATGTGTGTCATTCTATCTCAATGTGTGCATTTCTATCTCAATGTGTGTATTTCTATCTCAATGTGTGTATTTCTATCTCAATGTATGTATTTCTATCTCAATGTGTGTATTTCTATCTCAATGTGTGTCATTCTCTCAATGTGTGCCATTCTATCTCAATGTGTGTATTTCTTTCTCAATGTGTGCATTTCTATCACAATGTGTGTATTTCTACCTCAATGTGTGTATTTCTATCTCAATGTGTGTCATTCTCTCAATGTGTGTATTTCTATCTCAATGTGTGTCATTATATCTCAATGTGTGTATTTCTATCTCAATGTGTGTCATTCTCTCAATGTGTGTCATTCTATCTCAATGTGTCATTCTCTCAATGTGTGTCATTCTATCTCAATGTGTGTCGTTCTATCTCAATGTGTGTCATTCTCTCAATGTGTGTCATTCTATCTCAATGTGTGTATTTCTATCTCAATGTGTGCATTTCTATCACAATGTGTGTATTTCTACCTCAATGTGTGTATTTCTATCTCAATGTGTGTATTTCTATCTCAATGTGTGTCATTCTCTCAATGTGTGTCATTCTATCTCAATGTGTGCATTTCTATCTCAATGTGTGTATTTCTATCTCAATGTGTGTATTTCTATCTCAATGTGTGTATTTCTATCTCAATGTGTGTATTTCTATCTCAATGTGTGTCATTCTCTCAATGTGTGTCATTCTATCTCAATGTGTGTATTTCTATCTCAATGTGTGTATTTCTATCTCAATGTGTGTCATTCTATCTCAATGTGTGTATTTCTATCTCAATGTGTGTCATTTTATCTCAATGTGTGATGTTCTATCACAATGTGTGTATTTCTATCTCAATGTGTGTATTTCTATCTCAATGTGTGTATTTCTATCTCAATGTGTGCATTTCTATCACAATGTGTGTATTTCTACCTCAATGTGTGTATTTCTATCTCAATGTGTGTATTTCTATCTCAATGTGTGTCATTCTCTCAATGTGTGTCATTCTATCACAATGTGTGTATTTCTACCTCAATGTGTGTATTTCTATCTCAATGTGTGTCATTCTCTCAATGTGTGTATTTCTATCTCAATGTGTGTCATTATATCTCAATGTGTGTATTTCTATCTCAATGTGTGTCATTCTCTCAATGTGTGTCATTCTATCTCAATGTGTCATTCTCTCAATGTGTGTCATTCTATCTCAATGTGTGTCGTTCTATCTCAATGTGTGTCATTCTCTCAATGTGTGTCATTCTATCTCAATGTGTGTATTTCTATCTCAATGTGTGCATTTCTATCTCAATGTGTGTATTTCTATCTCAATGTGTGCATTTCTATCACAATGTGTGTATTTCTACCTCAATGTGTGTATTTCTATCTCAATGTGTGTATTTCTATCTCAATGTGTGTCATTCTCTCAATGTGTGTCATTCTATCTCAATGTGTGCATTTCTATCTCAATGTGTGTATTTCTATCTCAATGTGTGTATTTCTATCTCAATGTGTGTATTTCTATCTCAATGTGTGTATTTCTATCTCAATGTGTGTCATTCTCTCAATGTGTGCCATTCTATCTCAATGTGTGTATTTCTATCTCAATGTGTGCATTTCTATCACAATGTGTGTATTTCTATCTCAATGTGTGTATTTCTATCTCAATGTGTGTCATTCTCTCAATGTGTGTATTTCTATCTCAATGTGTGTCATTATATCTCAATGTGTGTATTTCTATCTCAATGTGTGTCATTCTCTCAATGTGTGTCATTCTATCTCAATGTGTCATTCTCTCAATGTGTGTCATTCTATCTCAATGTGTGTCGTTCTATCTCAATGTGTGTCATTCTCTCAATGTGTGTCATTCTATCTCAATGTGTGTATTTCTATCTCAATGTGTGCATTTCTATCACAATGTGTGTATTTCTACCTCAATGTGTGTATTTCTATCTCAATGTGTGTATTTCTATCTCAATGTGTGTCATTCTCTCAATGTGTGTCATTCTATCTCAATGTGTGCATTTCTATCTCAATGTGTGTATTTCTATCTCAATGTGTGTATTTCTATCTCAATGTATGTATTTCTATCTCAATGTGTGTATTTCTATCTCAATGTGTGTCATTCTCTCAATGTGTGCCATTCTATCTCAATGTGTGTATTTCTATCTCAATGTGTGTATTTCTATCTCAATGTGTGTCATTCTATCACAATGTGTGTATTTCTATCTCAATGTGTGTCATTTTATCTCAATGTGTGATGTTCTATCACAATGTGTGTATTTCTATCTCAATGTGTGTATTTCTATCTCAATGTGTGTATTTCTATCTCAATGTGTGTATTTCTATCACAATGTGTGTATTTCTATCTCAATGTGTGTATTTCTATCTCAATGTGTGTATTTCTATCTCAATGTGTGTCATTTCCTCTCAATGTGTGTCATTCTATCACAATGTGTGTATTTCTACCTCAATGTGTGTATTTCTATCTCAATGTGTGTCATTCTCTCAATGTGTGTATTTCTATCTCAATGTGTGTCATTATATCTCAATGTGTGTATTTCTATCTCAATGTGTGTCATTCTCTCAATGTGTGTCATTCTATCTCAATGTGTCATTCTCTCAATGTGTGTCATTCTATCTCAATGTGTGTAGTTCTATCTCAATGTGTGTCATTCTCTCAATGTGTGTCATTCTATCTCAATGTGTGTCATTTCTATCTCAATGTGTGTATTTCTATCTCAATGTGTGCATTTCTATCACAATGTGTGTATTTCTACCTCAATGTGTGTATTTCTATCTCAATGTGTGTATTTCTATCTCAATGTGTGTCATTCTCTCAATGTGTGTCATTCTATCTCAATGTGTGCATTTCTATCTCAATGTGTGTATTTCTATCTCAATGTGTGTATTTCTATCTCAATGTATGTATTTCTATCTCAATGTGTGTCATTATATCTCAATGTGTGTATTTCTATCTCAATGTGTGTCATTCTCTCAATGTGTGTCATTCTATCTCAATGTGTGTATTTCTATCTCAATGTGTGCATTTCTATCTCAATGTGTGTATTTCTATCTCAATGTGTGCATTTCTATCACAATGTGTGTATTTCTACCTCAATGTGTGTATTTCTATCTCAATGTGTGTATTTCTATCTCAATGTGTGTCATTTTATCTCAATGTGTGATGTTCTATCACAATGTGTGTATTTCTATCTCAATGTGTGTATTTCTATCTCAATGTGTGTATTTCTATCTCAATGTGTGTATTTCTATCTCAATGTGTGTCATTATATCTCAATGTGTGTATTTCTATCTCAATGTGTGTCATTCTCTCAATGTGTGTCATTCTATCTCAATGTGTGTATTTCTATCTCAATGTGTGTATTTCTATCACAATGTGTGTATTTCTGGCTCAATGTGTGTATTTCTATCTCAATGTGTGTATTTCTATCTCAATGTGTGTATTTCTATCTCAATGTATGTATTTCTATCTCAATGTGTGTATTTCTATCTCAATGTGTGTCATTCTCTCAATGTGTGTCATTCTATCTCAATGTGTGTATTTCTATCTCAATGTGTGTATTTCTATCTCAATGTGTGTATTTCTATCTCAATGTGTGTCATTCTCTCAATGTGTGTCATTCTATCTCAATGTGTCATTCTCTCAATGTGTGTCATTCTATCTCAATGTGTGTCGTTCTATCTCAATGTGTGTCATTCTCTCAATGTGTGTCATTCTATCTCAATGTGTGTATTTCTATCTCAATGTGTGCATTTCTATCACAATGTGTGTATTTCTACCTCAATGTGTGTATTTCTATCTCAATGTGTGTATTTCTATCTCAATGTGTGTCATTCTCTCAATGTGTGTCATTCTATCTCAATGTGTGCATTTCTATCTCAATGTGTGTATTTCTATCTCAATGTGTGTATTTCTATCTCAATGTATGTATTTCTATCTCAATGTGTGTATTTCTATCTCAATGTGTGTCATTCTCTCAATGTGTGCCATTCTATCTCAATGTGTGTATTTCTATCTCAATGTGTGCATTTCTATCACAATGTGTGTATTTCTACCTCAATGTGTGTATTTCTATCTCAATGTGTGTCATTCTCTCAATGTGTGTATTTCTATCTCAATGTGTGTCATTATATCTCAATGTGTGTATTTCTATCTCAATGTGTGTCATTCTCTCAATGTGTGTCATTCTATCTCAATGTGTCATTCTCTCAATGTGTGTCATTCTATCTCAATGTGTGTCGTTCTATCTCAATGTGTGTCATTCTCTCAATGTGTGTCATTCTATCTCAATGTGTGTATTTCTATCTCAATGTGTGCATTTCTATCACAATGTGTGTATTTCTACCTCAATGTGTGTATTTCTATCTCAATGTGTGTATTTCTATCTCAATGTGTGTCATTCTCTCAATGTGTGTCATTCTATCTCAATGTGTGCATTTCTATCTCAATGTGTGTATTTCTATCTCAATGTGTGTATTTCTATCTCAATGTATGTATTTCTATCTCAATGTGTGTATTTCTATCTCAATGTGTGTCATTCTCTCAATGTGTGCCATTCTATCTCAATGTGTGTATTTCTATCTCAATGTGTGTATTTCTATCTCAATGTGTGTCATTCTATCACAATGTGTGTATTTCTATCTCAATGTGTGTCATTTTATCTCAATGTGTGATGTTCTATCACAATGTGTGTATTTCTATCTCAATGTGTGTATTTCTATCTCAATGTGTGTATTTCTATCTCAATGTGT
Organism: Salmo salar; assembly: GCF_905237065.1. Lineage (NCBI taxonomy): Eukaryota > Metazoa > Chordata > Actinopteri > Salmoniformes > Salmonidae > Salmo > Salmo salar. The sequence goes on from NC_059452.1 coordinate 42,100,314, forward strand.
GTATTTCTATCTCAATGTGTGTCATTATATCTCAATGTGTGTATTTCTATCTCAATGTGTGTCATTCTCTCAATGTGTGTCATTCTATCTCAATGTGTCATTCTCTCAATGTGTGTCATTCTATCTCAATGTGTGTCGTTCTATCTCAATGTGTGTCATTCTCTCAATGTGTGTCATTCTATCTCAATGTGTGTATTTCTATCTCAATGTGTGCATTTCTATCACAATGTGTGTATTTCTGGCTCAATGTGTGTATTTCTATCTCAATGTGTGTATTTCTATCTCAATGTGTGTCATTCTCTCAATGTGTGTCATTCTATCTCAATGTGTGTATTTCTATCTCAATGTATGTATTTCTATCTCAATGTGTGTATTTCTATCTCAATGTGTGTCATTCTATCTCAATGTGTGCATTTCTATCTCAATGTGTGTATTTCTATCTCAATGTGTGTATTTCTATCTCAATGTGTGTATTTCTATCTCAATGTGTGTATTTCTATCTCAATGTGTGTATTTCTATCTCAATGTGTGTCATTCTATCACAATGTGTGTATTTCTATCTCAATGTGTGTCATTTTATCTCAATGTGTGATGTTCTATCACAATGTGTGTATTTCTATCTCAATGTGTGTATTTCTATCTCAATGTGTGTATTTCTATCTCAATGTGTGTATTTCTATCTCAATGTGTGTCATTATATCTCAATGTGTGTATTTCTATCTCAATGTGTGTCATTCTCTCAATGTGTGTCATTCTATCTCAATGTGTCATTCTCTCAATGTGTGTCATTCTATCTCAATGTGTGTCGTTTCTATCTCAATGTGTGTCATTCTCTCAATGTGTGTCATTCTATCTCAATGTGTGTATTTCTATCTCAATGTGTGCATTTCTATCACAATGTATGTATTTCTACCTCAATGTGTGTATTTCTATCTCAATGTGTGTATTTCTATCTCAATGTGTGTCATTCTCTCAATGTGTGTCATTCTATCTCAATGTGTGTATTTCTATCTCAATGTGTGTATTTCTATCTCAATGTGTGTATTTCTATCTCAATGTGTGTATTCTATCTCAATGTGTGTATTTCTATCTCAATGTGTGTATTTCTATCTCAATGTGTGTATTTCTATCTCAATGTATGTATTTCTATCTCAATGTGTGTATTTCTATCTCAATGTGTGTCATTCTCTCAATGTGTGCCATTCTATCTCAATGTGTGTATTTCTATCTCAATGTGTGCATTTCTATCACAATGTGTGTATTTCTACCTCAATGTGTGTATTTCTATCTCAATGTGTGTCATTCTCTCAATGTGTGTATTTCTATCTCAATGTGTGTCATTATATCTCAATGTGTGTATTTCTATCTCAATGTGTGTCATTCTCTCAATGTGTGTCATTCTATCTCAATGTGTCATTCTCTCAATGTGTGTCATTCTATCTCAATGTGTGTCGTTCTATCTCAATGTGTGTCATTCTCTCAATGTGTGTCATTCTATCTCAATGTGTGTATTTCTATCTCAATGTGTGCATTTCTATCACAATGTGTGTATTTCTGGCTCAATGTGTGTATTTCTATCTCAATGTGTGTATTTCTATCTCAATGTGTGTATTTCTTTCTCAATGTGTGCATTTCTATCTCAATGTGTGTCATTCTCTCAATGTGTGTCATTCTATCTCAATGTGTCATTCATCTCAATGTGTGTATTTCTATCTCAATGTGTGTGTTTCTATCTCAATGTGTGTCATTCTCTCAATGTGTGTCATTCTATCTCAATGTGTGTATTTCTATCTCAATGTGTGCATTTCTATCACAATGTGTGTATTTCTATCTCAATGTGTGTATTTCTATCTCAATGTGTGTAATTATATCTCAATGTGTGTATTTCTATCTCAATGTGTGTATTTCTATCTCAATGTGTGTATTTCTATCTCAATGTGTGTATTTCTATCTCAATGTGTGTATTTCTATCTCAATGTGTGTATTTCTATCTCAATGTGTGCATTTCTATCTCAATGTGTGTCATTCTCTCAATGTGTGTCATTCTATCTCAATGTGTCATTCTCTCAATGTGTGTCATTCTATCTCAATGTGTGTCGTTCTATCTCAATGTGTGTCATTCTCTCAATGTGTGTCATTCTATCTCAATGTGTGTATTTCTATCTCAATGTGTGCATTTCTATCACAATGTGTGTATTTCTATCTCAATGTGTGTATTTCTATCTCAATGTGTGTATTTCTATCTCAATGTGTGTCATTCTCTCAATGTGTGTCATTCTATCTCAATGTGTGTATTTCTATCTCAATGTGTGTATTTCTATCTCAATGTGTGTATTTCTATCTCAATGTGTGTATTTCTATCTCAATGTGTGTATTTCTATCTCAATGTGTGTATTTCTATCTCAATGTATGTATTTCTATCTCAATGTGTGTATTTCTATCTCAATGTGTGTCATTCTCTCAATGTGTGCCATTCTATCTCAATGTGTGTATTTCTTTCTCAATGTGTGCATTTCTATCACAATGTGTGTATTTCTACCTCAATGTGTGTATTTCTATCTCAATGTGTGTCATTCTCTCAATGTGTGTATTTCTATCTCAATGTGTGTCATTATATCTCAATGTGTGTATTTCTATCTCAATGTGTGTCATTCTCTCAATGTGTGTCATTCTATCTCAATGTGTCATTCTCTCAATGTGTGTCATTCTATCTCAATGTGTGTCGTTCTATCTCAATGTGTGTCATTCTCTCAATGTGTGTCATTCTATCTCAATGTGTGTATTTCTATCTCAATGTGTGCATTTCTATCACAATGTGTGTATTTCTACCTCAATGTGTGTATTTCTATCTCAATGTGTGTATTTCTATCTCAATGTGTGTCATTCTCTCAATGTGTGTCATTCTATCTCAATGTGTGCATTTCTATCTCAATGTGTGTATTTCTATCTCAATGTGTGTATTTCTATCTCAATGTATGTATTTCTATCTCAATGTGTGTATTTCTATCTCAATGTGTGTCATTCTCTCAATGTGTGCCATTCTATCTCAATGTGTGTATTTCTATCTCAATGTGTGTATTTCTATCTCAATGTGTGTCATTCTATCACAATGTGTGTATTTCTATCTCAATGTGTGTCATTTTATCTCAATGTGTGATGTTCTATCACAATGTGTGTATTTCTATCTCAATGTGTGTATTTCTATCTCAATGTGTGTATTTCTACCTCAATGTGTGTATTTCTATCTCAATGTGTGTCATTATATCTCAATGTGTGTATTTCTATCTCAATGTGTGTCATTCTCTCAATGTGTGTCATTCTATCTCAATGTGTCATTCTCTCAATGTGTGTCATTCTATCTCAATGTGTGTCGTTCTATCTCAATGTGTGTCATTCTCTCAATGTGTGTCATTCTATCTCAATGTGTGTATTTCTATCTCAATGTGTGCATTTCTATCACAATGTGTGTATTTCTACCTCAATGTGTGTATTTCTATCTCAATGTGTGTATTTCTATCTCAATGTGTGTCATTCTCTCAATGTGTGTCATTCTATCTCAATGTGTGCATTTCTATCTCAATGTGTGTATTTCTATCTCAATGTGTGTATTTCTATCTCAATGTATGTATTTCTATCTCAATGTGTGTATTTCTATCTCAATGTGTGTCATTCTCTCAATGTGTGCCATTCTATCTCAATGTGTGTATTTCTTTCTCAATGTGTGCATTTCTATCACAATGTGTGTATTTCTACCTCAATGTGTGTATTTCTATCTCAATGTGTGTCATTCTCTCAATGTGTGTATTTCTATCTCAATGTGTGTCATTATATCTCAATGTGTGTATTTCTATCTCAATGTGTGTCATTCTCTCAATGTGTGTATTTCTATCTCAATGTGTGTCATTATATCTCAATGTGTGTATTTCTATCTCAATGTGTGTCATTCTCTCAATGTGTGTCATTCTATCTCAATGTGTCATTCTCTCAATGTGTGTCATTCTATCTCAATGTGTGTATTTCTATCTCAATGTGTGTCATTCTCTCAATGTGTGTCATTCTATCTCAATGTGTGTATTTCTATCTCAATGTGTGTATTTCTATCTCAATGTGTGTCATTCTCTCAATGTGTGTCATTCTATCTCAATGTGTGCATTTCTATCTCAATGTGTGTATTTCTATCTCAATGTGTGTATTTCTATCTCAATGTATGTATTTCTATCTCAATGTGTGTATTTCTATCTCAATGTGTGTCATTCTCTCAATGTGTGCCATTCTATCTCAATGTGTGTATTTCTTTCTCAATGTGTGCATTTCTATCACAATGTGTGTATTTCTACCTCAATGTGTGTATTTCTATCTCAATGTGTGTCATTCTCTCAATGTGTGTATTTCTATCTCAATGTGTGTCATTATATCTCAATGTGTGTATTTCTATCTCAATGTGTGTCATTCTCTCAATGTGTGTCATTCTATCTCAATGTGTCATTCTCTCAATGTGTGTCATTCTATCTCAATGTGTGTCGTTTCTATCTCAATGTGTGTCATTCTCTCAATGTGTGTCATTCTATCTCAATGTGTGTATTTCTATCTCAATGTGTGCATTTCTATCACAATGTGTGTATTTCTATCTCAATGTGTGTATTTCTATCTCAATGTGTGTATTTCTATCTCAATGTGTGTATTTCTTCTCAATGTGTGTCATTTCTATCTCAATGTGTGTCATTTCTATCTCAATGTGTGTATTTCTATCTCAATGTGTTATTCTATCTCAATGTGTGTATTTCTATCTCAATGTGTGTATTTCTATCTCAATGTGTGTCATTCTCTCAATGTGTGTCATTCTATCTCAATGTGTGTATTTCTATCTCAATGTGTGCATTTCTATCACAATGTGTGTATTTCTGGCTCAATGTGTGTATTTCTATCTCAATGTGTGTCATTCTATCTCAATGTGTGTATTTCTATCTCAATGTGTGCATTTCTATCACAATGTGTGTATTTCTGGCTCAATGTGTGTATTTCTATCTCAATGTGTGTATTTCTATCTCAATGTGTGTATTTCTTTCTCAATGTGTGCATTTCTATCTCAATGTGTGTCATTCTATCTCAATGTGTGTATTTCTATCTCAATGTGTCATTCTCTCAATGTGTGTCATTCTATCTCAATGTGTGTATTTCTATCTCAATGTGTGTCATTCTCTCAATGTGTGTCATTCTATCTCAATGTGTGTATTTCTATCTCAATGTGTGCATTTCTATCACAATGTGTGTATTTCTATCTCAATGTGTGTATTTCTATCTCAATGTGTGTCATTCTCTCAATGTGTGTATTTCTATCTCAATGTGTGTCATTATATCTCAATGTGTGTATTTCTATCTCAATGTGTGTCATTCTCTCAATGTGTGTCATTCTATCTCAATGTGTCATTCTCTCAATGTGTGTCATTCTATCTCAATGTGTGTCGTTTCTATCTCAATGTGTGTCATTCTCTCAATGTGTGTCATTCTATCTCAATGTGTGTATTTCTATCTCAATGTGTGCATTTCTATCACAATGTGTGTATTTCTACCTCAATGTGTGTATTTCTATCTCAATGTGTGTATTTCTATCTCAATGTGTGTCATTCTCTCAATGTGTGTCATTCTATCTCAATGTGTGCATTTCTATCTCAATGTGTGTATTTCTATCTCAATGTGTGTATTTCTATCTCAATGTATGTATTTCTATCTCAATGTGTGTATTTCTATCTCAATGTGTGTCATTCTCTCAATGTGTGCCATTCTATCTCAATGTGTGTATTTCTATCTCAATGTGTGTATTTCTATCTCAATGTGTGTCATTCTATCACAATGTGTGTATTTCTATCTCAATGTGTGTCATTTTATCTCAATGTGTGATGTTCTATCACAATGTGTGTATTTCTATCTCAATGTGTGTATTTCTATCTCAATGTGTGTATTTCTACCTCAATGTGTGTATTTCTATCTCAATGTGTGTCATTATATCTCAATGTGTGTATTTCTATCTCAATGTGTGTCATTCTCTCAATGTGTGTCATTCTATCTCAATGTGTCATTCTCTCAATGTGTGTCATTCTATCTCAATGTGTGTCGTTCTATCTCAATGTGTGTCATTCTCTCAATGTGTGTCATTCTATCTCAATGTGTGTATTTCTATCTCAATGTGTGCATTTCTATCACAATGTGTGTATTTCTGGCTCAATGTGTGTATTTCTATCTCAATGTGTGTATTTCTATCTCAATGTGTGTCATTCTCTCAATGTGTGTCATTCTATCTCAATGTGTGCATTTCTATCTCAATGTGTGTATTTCTATCTCAATGTGTGTATTTCTATCTCAATGTGTGTATTTCTATCTCAATGTGTGTATTTCTATCTCAATGTGTGTCATTCTCTCAATGTGTGCCATTCTATCTCAATGTGTGTATTTCTTTCTCAATGTGTGCATTTCTATCACAATGTGTGTATTTCTATCTCAATGTGTGTATTTCTATCTCAATGTGTGTCATTCTCTCAATGTGTGTATTTCTATCTCAATGTGTGTCATTATATCTCAATGTGTGTATTTCTATCTCAATGTGTGTCATTCTCTCAATGTGTGTATTTCTATCTCAATGTGTGTCATTATATCTCAATGTGTGTATTTCTATCTCAATGTGTGTCATTCTCTCAATGTGTGTCATTCTATCTCAATGTGTCATTCTCTCAATGTGTGTCATTCTATCTCAATGTGTGTCTTTCTATCTCAATGTGTGTCATTCTCTCAATGTGTGTCATTCTATCTCAATGTGTGTATTTCTATCTCAATGTGTGTATTTCTATCTCAATGTGTGTATTTCTATCTCAATGTGTGTCATTCTATCTCAATGTGTGCATTTCTATCTCAATGTGTGTATTTCTATCTCAATGTGTGTATTTCTATCTCAATGTATGTATTTCTATCTCAATGTGTGTATTTCTATCTCAATGTGTGTCATTCTCTCAATGTGTGCCATTCTATCTCAATGTGTGTATTTCTATCTCAATGTGTGCATTTCTATCACAATGTGTGTATTTCTATCTCAATGTGTGTATTTCTATCTCAATGTGTGTCATTCATCTCAATGTGTGTATTTCTATCTCAATGTGTGTCATTATATCTCAATGTGTGTATTTCTATCTCAATGTGTGTCATTCTCTCAATGTGTGTCATTCTATCTCAATGTGTCATTCTCTCAATGTGTGTCATTCTATCTCAATGTGTGTCGTTCTATCTCAATGTGTGTCATTCTCTCAATGTGTGTCATTCTATCTCAATGTGTGTATTTCTATCTCAATGTGTGCATTTCTATCACAATGTGTGTATTTCTACCTCAATGTGTGTATTTCTATCTCAATGTGTGTATTTCTATCTCAATGTGTGTATTTCTATCTCAATGTGTGTCATTTCTATCTCAATGTGTGTCATTTCTATCTCAATGTGTGTCATTCTATCTCAATGTGTCATTTCATCTCAATGTGTGTAATTCTATCTCAATGTGTGTATTTCTATCTCAATGTGTGTCATTCTCTCAATGTGTGTCATTCTATCTCAATGTGTGTATTTCTATCTCAATGTGTGCATTTCTATCACAATGTGTGTATTTCTGGCTCAATGTGTGTATTTCTATCTCAATGTGTGTCATTCTATCTCAATGTGTGTATTTCTATCTCAATGTGTGCATTTCTATCACAATGTGTGTATTTCTGGCTCAATGTGTGTATTTCTATCTCAATGTGTGTATTTCTATCTCAATGTGTGTATTTCTATCTCAATGTGTGTATTTCTATCTCAATGTGTGTCATTCTCTCAATGTGTGTCATTCTATCTCAATGTGTCATTCTCTCAATGTGTGTCATTCTATCTCAATGTGTGTCGTTCTATCTCAATGTGTGTCATTCTCTCAATGTGTGTCATTCTATCTCAATGTGTGTATTTCTATCTCAATGTGTGCATTTCTATCACAATGTGTGTATTTCTGGCTCAATGTGTGTATTTCTATCTCAATGTGTGTATTTCTATCTCAATGTGTGTCATTCTCTCAATGTGTGTCATTCTATCTCAATGTGTGTATTTCTATCTCAATGTATGTATTTCTATCTCAATGTGTGTATTTCTATCTCAATGTGTGTCATTCTATCTCAATGTGTGCATTTCTATCTCAATGTGTGTATTTCTATCTCAATGTGTGTATTTCTATCTCAATGTGTGTATTTCTATCTCAATGTGTGTATTTCTATCTCAATGTGTGTCATTCTCTCAATGTGTGCCATTCTATCTCAATGTGTGTATTTCTTTCTCAATGTGTGCATTTCTATCACAATGTGTGTATTTCTACCTCAATGTGTGTATTTCTATCTCAATGTGTGTCATTCTCTCAATGTGTGTATTTCTATCTCAATGTGTGTCATTATATCTCAATGTGTGTATTTCTATCTCAATGTGTGTCATTCTCTCAATGTGTGTCATTCTATCTCAATGTGTCATTCTCTCAATGTGTGTCATTCTATCTCAATGTGTGTCGTTCTATCTCAATGTGTGTCATTCTCTCAATGTGTGTCATTCTATCTCAATGTGTGTATTTCTATCTCAATGTGTGCATTTCTATCACAATGTGTGTATTTCTACCTCAATGTGTGTATTTCTATCTCAATGTGTGTATTTCTATCTCAATGTGTGTCATTCTCTCAATGTGTGTCATTCTATCTCAATGTGTGCATTTCTATCTCAATGTGTGTATTTCTATCTCAATGTGTGTATTTCTATCTCAATGTATGTATTTCTATCTCAATGTGTGTATTTCTATCTCAATGTGTGTCATTCTCTCAATGTGTGCCATTCTATCTCAATGTGTGTATTTCTATCTCAATGTGTGTATTTCTATCTCAATGTGTGTCATTCTATCACAATGTGTGTATTTCTATCTCAATGTGTGTCATTTTATCTCAATGTGTGATGTTCTATCACAATGTGTGTATTTCTATCTCAATGTGTGTATTTCTATCTCAATGTGTGTATTTCTACCTCAATGTGTGTATTTCTATCTCAATGTGTGTCATTATATCTCAATGTGTGTATTTCTATCTCAATGTGTGTCATTCTCTCAATGTGTGTCATTCTATCTCAATGTGTCATTCTCTCAATGTGTGTCATTCTATCTCAATGTGTGTCGTTCTATCTCAATGTGTGTCATTCTCTCAATGTGTGTCATTCTATCTCAATGTGTGTATTTCTATCTCAATGTGTGCATTTCTATCACAATGTGTGTATTTCTACCTCAATGTGTGTATTTCTATCTCAATGTGTGTATTTCTATCTCAATGTGTGTCATTCTCTCAATGTGTGTCATTCTATCTCAATGTGTGTATTTCTATCTCAATGTGTGTATTTCTATCTCAATGTGTGTATTTCTATCTCAATGTATGTATTTCTATCTCAATGTGTGTATTTCTATCTCAATGTGTGTCATTCTCTCAATGTGTGCCATTCTATCTCAATGTGTGTATTTCTATCTCAATGTGTGTATTTCTATCACAATGTGTGTATTTCTATCTCAATGTGTGTATTTCTATCTCAATGTGTGTCATTCTCTCAATGTGTGTATTTCTATCTCAATGTGTGTCATTATATCTCAATGTGTGTATTTCTATCTCAATGTGTGTCATTCTCTCAATGTGTGTATTTCTATCTCAATGTGTGTCATTATATCTCAATGTGTGTATTTCTATCTCAATGTGTGTCATTCTCTCAATGTGTGTCATTCTATCTCAATGTGTCATTCTCTCAATGTGTGTCATTCTATCTCAATGTGTGTCGTTCTATCTCAATGTGTGTCATTCTCTCAATGTGTGTCATTCTATCTCAATGTGTGTATTTCTATCTCAATGTGTGCATTTCTATCACAATGTGTGTATTTCTACCTCAATGTGTGTATTTCTATCTCAATGTGTGTATTTCTATCTCAATGTGTGTCATTCTCTCAATGTGTGTCATTCTATCTCAATGTGTGCATTTCTATCTCAATGTGTGTATTTCTATCTCAATGTGTGTATTTCTATCTCAATGTATGTATTTCTATCTCAATGTGTGTATTTCTATCTCAATGTGTGTCATTCTCTCAATGTGTGTCATTCTATCTCAATGTGTGTATTTCTATCTCAATGTGTGTATTTCTATCTCAATGTGTGTCATTCTATCACAATGTGTGTATTTCTATCTCAATGTGTGTCATTTTTATCTCAATGTGTGATGTTCTATCACAATGTGTGTATTTCTATCTCAATGTGTGTATTTCTATCTCAATGTGTGTATTTCTAACTCAATGTGTGTATTTCTATCTCAATGTGTGTCATTATATCTCAATGTGTGTATTTCTATCTCAATGTGTGTCATTCTCTCAATGTGTGTCATTCTATCTCAATGTGTCATTCTCTCAATGTGTGTCATTCTATCTCAATGTGTGTCGTTCTATCTCAATGTGTGTCATTCTCTCAATGTGTGTCATTCTATCTCAATGTGTGTATTTCTATCTCAATGTGTGCATTTCTATCACAATGTGTGTATTTCTGGCTCAATGTGTGTATTTCTATCTCAATGTGTGTATTTCTATCTCAATGTGTGTCATTCTCTCAATGTGTGTCATTCTATCTCAATGTGTGTATTTCTATCTCAATGTGTGTATTTCTATCTCAATGTGTGTATTTCTATCTCAATGTGTGTCATTCTATCTCAATGTGTGCATTTCTATCTCAATGTGTGTATTTCTATCTCAATGTGTGTATTTCTATCTCAATGTATGTATTTCTATCTCAATGTGTGTATTTCTATCTCAATGTGTGTCATTCTCTCAATGTGTGTCATTCTATCTCAATGTGTGTATTTCTATCTCAATGTGTGTATTTCTATCACAATGTGTGTATTTCTATCTCAATGTGTGTATTTCTATCTCAATGTGTGTCATTCATCTCAATGTGTGTATTTCTATCTCAATGTGTGTCATTATATCTCAATGTGTGTATTTCTATCTCAATGTGTGTCATTCTCTCAATGTGTGTCATTCTATCTCAATGTGTCATTCTCTCAATGTGTGTCATTCTATCTCAATGTGTGTCGTTTCTATCTCAATGTGTGTCATTCTCTCAATGTGTGTCATTCTATCTCAATGTGTGTATTTCTATCTCAATGTGTGCATTTCTATCACAATGTGTGTATTTCTACCTCAATGTGTGTATTTCTATCTCAATGTGTGTATTTCTATCTCAATGTGTGTCATTCTCTCAATGTGTGTCATTCTATCTCAATGTGTGCATTTCTATCTCAATGTGTGTATTTCTATCTCAATGTGTGTATTTCTATCTCAATGTATGTATTTCTATCTCAATGTGTGTATTTCTATCTCAATGTGTGTCATTCTCTCAATGTGTGCCATTCTATCTCAATGTGTGTATTTCTATCTCAATGTGTGTATTTCTATCTCAATGTGTGTCATTCTATCACAATGTGTGTATTTCTATCTCAATGTGTGTCATTTTATCTCAATGTGTGATGTTCTATCACAATGTGTGTATTTCTATCTCAATGTGTGTATTTCTATCTCAATGTGTGTATTTCTACCTCAATGTGTGTATTTCTATCTCAATGTGTGTCATTATATCTCAATGTGTGTATTTCTATCTCAATGTGTGTCATTCTCTCAATGTGTGTCATTCTATCTCAATGTGTCATTCTCTCAATGTGTGTCATTCTATCTCAATGTGTGTCGTTCTATCTCAATGTGTGTCATTCTCTCAATGTGTGTCATTCTATCTCAATGTGTGTATTTCTATCTCAATGTGTGCATTTCTATCACAATGTGTGTATTTCTGGCTCAATGTGTGTATTTCTATCTCAATGTGTGTATTTCTATCTCAATGTGTGTCATTCTCTCAATGTGTGTCATTCTATCTCAATGTGTGTATTTCTATCTCAATGTGTGTATTTCTATCTCAATGTGTGTATTTCTATCTCAATGTGTGTCATTCTATCTCAATGTGTGTATTTCTATCTCAATGTGTGTATTTCTATCTCAATGTGTGTATTTCTATCTCAATGTGTGTCATTCTCTCAATGTGTGTCATTCTATCTCAATGTGTCATTCTCTCAATGTGTGTCATTCTATCTCAATGTGTGTCGTTCTATCTCAATGTGTGTCATTCTCTCAATGTGTGTCATTCTATCTCAATGTGTGTATTTCTATCTCAATGTGTGCATTTCTATCACAATGTGTGTATTTCTACCTCAATGTGTGTATTTCTATCTCAATGTGTGTATTTCTATCTCAATGTGTGTCATTCTCTCAATGTGTGTCATTCTATCTCAATGTGTGCATTTCTATCTCAATGTGTGTATTTCTATCTCAATGTGTGTATTTCTATCTCAATGTATGTATTTCTATCTCAATGTGTGTATTTCTATCTCAATGTGTGTCATTCTCTCAATGTGTGCCATTCTATCTCAATGTGTGTATTTCTTTCTCAATGTGTGCATTTCTATCACAATGTGTGTATTTCTACCTCAATGTGTGTATTTCTATCTCAATGTGTGTCATTCTCTCAATGTGTGTATTTCTATCTCAATGTGTGTCATTATATCTCAATGTGTGTATTTCTATCTCAATGTGTGTCATTCTATCTCAATGTGTGCATTTCTATCTCAATGTGTGTATTTCTATCTCAATGTGTGTATTTCTATCTCAATGTGTGTCATTATATCTCAATGTGTGTATTTCTATCTCAATGTGTGTCATTCTCTCAATGTGTGTCATTCTATCTCAATGTGTCATTCTCTCAATGTGTGTCATTCTATCTCAATGTGTGTATTTCTATCTCAATGTGTGTCATTCTCTCAATGTGTGTCATTCTATCTCAATGTGTGTATTTCTATCTCAATGTGTGTATTTCTATCTCAATGTGTGTATTTCTATCTCAATGTGTGTCATTCTATCTCAATGTGTGCATTTCTATCTCAATGTGTGTATTTCTATCTCAATGTGTGTATTTCTATCTCAATGTATGTATTTCTATCTCAATGTGTGTATTTCTATCTCAATGTGTGTCATTCTCTCAATGTGTGCCATTCTATCTCAATGTGTGTATTTCTTTCTCAATGTGTGCATTTCTATCACAATGTGTGTATTTCTATCTCAATGTGTGTATTTCTATCTCAATGTGTGTCATTCATCTCAATGTGTGTATTTCTATCTCAATGTGTGTCATTATATCTCAATGTGTGTATTTCTATCTCAATGTGTGTCATTCTCTCAATGTGTGTCATTCTATCTCAATGTGTCATTCTCTCAATGTGTGTCATTCTATCTCAATGTGTGTCGTTCTATCTCAATGTGTGTCATTCTCTCAATGTGTGTCATTCTATCTCAATGTGTGTATTTCTATCTCAATGTGTGCATTTCTATCACAATGTGTGTATTTCTACCTCAATGTGTGTATTTCTATCTCAATGTGTGTATTTCTATCTCAATGTGTGTATTTCTTCTCAATGTGTGTCATTTCTATCTCAATGTGTGTCATTCTATCTCAATGTGTGTATTTCTATCTCAATGTGTGTCTTTCTATCTCAATGTGTGTCATTCTATCTCAATGTGTGTATTTCTATCTCAATGTGTGTCATTCTCTCAATGTGTGTCATTCTATCTCAATGTGTGTATTTCTATCTCAATGTGTGCATTTCTATCACAATGTGTGTATTTCTATCTCAATGTGTGTATTTCTATCTCAATGTGTGTCATTCTATCTCAATGTGTGTATTTCTATCTCAATGTGTGCATTTCTATCACAATGTGTGTATTTCTGGCTCAATGTGTGTATTTCTATCTCAATGTGTGTATTTCTATCTCAATGTGTGTATTTCTATCTCAATGTGTGCATTTCTATCTCAATGTGTGTCATTCTCTCAATGTGTGTCTTTCTATCTCAATGTGTGTATTTCTATCTCAATGTGTGTATTTCTATCTCAATGTGTGTATTTCTATCTCAATGTGTGTCATTCTCTCAATGTGTGTCATTCTATCTCAATGTGTGTATTTCTATCTCAATGTGTGCATTTCTATCACAATGTGTGTATTTCTATCTCAATGTGTGTATTTCTATCTCAATGTGTGTCATTCTCTCAATGTGTGTATTTCTATCTCAATGTGTGTCATTATATCTCAATGTGTGTATTTCTATCTCAATGTGTGTCATTCTCTCAATGTGTGTCATTCTATCTCAATGTGTCATTCTCTCAATGTGTGTCATTCTATCTCAATGTGTGTCGTTCTATCTCAATGTGTGTCATTCTCTCAATGTGTGTCATTCTATCTCAATGTGTGTATTTCTATCTCAATGTGTGCATTTCTATCACAATGTGTGTATTTCTACCTCAATGTGTGTATTTCTATCTCAATGTGTGTATTTCTATCTCAATGTGTGTCATTCTCTCAATGTGTGTCATTCTATCTCAATGTGTGCATTTCTATCTCAATGTGTGTATTTCTATCTCAATGTGTGTATTTCTATCTCAATGTATGTATTTCTATCTCAATGTGTGTATTTCTATCTCAATGTGTGTCATTCTCTCAATGTGTGCCATTCTATCTCAATGTGTGTATTTCTATCTCAATGTGTGTATTTCTATCTCAATGTGTGTCATTCTATCACAATGTGTGTATTTCTATCTCAATGTGTGTCATTTTATCTCAATGTGTGATGTTCTATCACAATGTGTGTATTTCTATCTCAATGTGTGTATTTCTATCTCAATGTGTGTATTTCTACCTCAATGTGTGTATTTCTATCTCAATGTGTGTCATTATATCTCAATGTGTGTATTTCTATCTCAATGTGTGTCATTCTCTCAATGTGTGTCATTCTATCTCAATGTGTCATTCTCTCAATGTGTGTCATTCTATCTCAATGTGTGTCGTTCTATCTCAATGTGTGTCATTCTCTCAATGTGTGTCATTCTATCTCAATGTGTGTATTTCTATCTCAATGTGTGCATTTCTATCACAATGTGTGTATTTCTGGCTCAATGTGTGTATTTCTATCTCAATGTGTGTATTTCTATCTCAATGTGTGTCATTCTCTCAATGTGTGTCATTCTATCTCAATGTGTGCATTTCTATCTCAATGTGTGTATTTCTATCTCAATGTGTGTATTTCTATCTCAATGTATGTATTTCTATCTCAATGTGTGTATTTCTATCTCAATGTGTGTCATTCTCTCAATGTGTGTCATTCTATCTCAATGTGTGTATTTCTATCTCAATGTGTGTATTTCTATCACAATGTGTGTATTTCTATCTCAATGTGTGTATTTCTATCTCAATGTGTGTCATTCTATCTCAATGTGTGTATTTCTATCTCAATGTGTGTCATTATATCTCAATGTGTGTATTTCTATCTCAATGTGTGTCATTCATCTCAATGTGTGTCATTCTATCTCAATGTGTGTAATTATATCTCAATGTGTGTATTTCTATCTCAATGTGTGTATTTCTATCTCAATGTGTGTCATTCTCTCAATGTGTGTCATTCTATCTCAATGTGTGTATTTCTATCTCAATGTGTGTCATTCTCTCAATGTGTGTCATTCTATCTCAATGTGTGCATTTCTATCTCAATGTGTGTATTTCTATCTCAATGTGTGTATTTCTATCTCAATGTGTGTCATTCTATCTCAATGTGTGCATTTCTATCTCAATGTGTGTATTTCTATCTCAATGTGTGTATTTCTATCTCAATGTATGTATTTCTATCTCAATGTGTGTATTTCTATCTCAATGTGTGTCATTCTCTCAATGTGTGCCATTCTATCTCAATGTGTGTATTTCTTTCTCAATGTGTGCATTTCTATCACAATGTGTGTATTTCTATCTCAATGTGTGTATTTCTATCTCAATGTGTGTCATTCTCTCAATGTGTGTATTTCTATCTCAATGTGTGTCATTATATCTCAATGTGTGTATTTCTATCTCAATGTGTGTCATTCTCTCAATGTGTGTCATTCTATCTCAATGTGTCATTCTCTCAATGTGTGTCATTCTATCTCAATGTGTGTCGTTTCTATCTCAATGTGTGTCATTCTCTCAATGTGTGTCATTCTATCTCAATGTGTGTATTTCTATCTCAATGTGTGCATTTCTATCACAATGTGTGTATTTCTACCTCAATGTGTGTATTTCTATCTCAATGTGTGTATTTCTATCTCAATGTGTGTATTTCTATCTCAATGTGTGTCATTTCTATCTCAATGTGTGTCATTTCTATCTCAATGTGTGTATTTCTATCTCAATGTGTCATTCATCTCAATGTGTGTATTTCTATCTCAATGTGTGTATTTCTATCTCAATGTGTGTCATTCTCTCAATGTGTGTCATTCTATCTCAATGTGTGTATTTCTATCTCAATGTGTGTATTTCTATCACAATGTGTGTATTTCTCTCAATGTGTGTATTTCTATCTCAATGTATGTATTTCTATCTCAATGTGTGTATTTCTATCTCAATGTGTGCATTTCTATCACAATGTGTGTATTTCTATCTCAATGTGTGTATTTCTATCTCAATGTGTGTATTTCTATCTCAATGTGTGTATTTCTATCTCAATGTGTGTATTTCTATCTCAATGTGTGTCATTCTCTCAATGTGTGTCATTCTATCTCAATGTGTCATTCTCTCAATGTGTGTCATTCTATCTCAATGTGTGTCGTTCTATCTCAATGTGTGTCATTCTCTCAATGTGTGTCATTCTATCTCAATGTGTGTATTTCTATCTCAATGTGTGCATTTCTATCACAATGTGTGTATTTCTACCTCAATGTGTGTATTTCTATCTCAATGTGTGTATTTCTATCTCAATGTGTGTCATTCTCTCAATGTGTGTCATTCTATCTCAATGTGTGTATTTCTATCTCAATGTGTGTCATTCTCTCAATGTGTGTCATTCTATCTCAATGTGTGCATTTCTATCTCAATGTGTGTATTTCTATCTCAATGTGTGTATTTCTATCTCAATGTATGTATTTCTATCTCAATGTGTGTATTTCTATCTCAATGTGTGTCATTCTCTCAATGTGTGCCATTCTATCTCAATGTGTGTATTTCTTTCTCAATGTGTGCATTTCTATCACAATGTGTGTATTTCTACCTCAATGTGTGTATTTCTATCTCAATGTGTGTCATTCTCTCAATGTGTGTATTTCTATCTCAATGTGTGTCATTATATCTCAATGTGTGTATTTCTATCTCAATGTGTGTCATTCTCTCAATGTGTGTCATTCTATCTCAATGTGTCATTCTCTCAATGTGTGTCATTCTATCTCAATGTGTGTCGTTCTATCTCAATGTGTGTCATTCTCTCAATGTGTGTCATTCTATCTCAATGTGTGTATTTCTATCTCAATGTGTGCATTTCTATCACAATGTGTGTATTTCTACCTCAATGTGTGTATTTCTATCTCAATGTGTGTATTTCTATCTCAATGTGTGTCATTCTCTCAATGTGTGTCATTCTATCTCAATGTGTGCATTTCTATCTCAATGTGTGTATTTCTATCTCAATGTGTGTATTTCTATCTCAATGTGTGTATTTCTATCTCAATGTGTGTATTTCTATCTCAATGTGTGTCATTCTCTCAATGTGTGCCATTCTATCTCAATGTGTGTATTTCTATCTCAATGTGTGTATTTCTATCTCAATGTGTGTCATTCTATCACAATGTGTGTATTTCTATCTCAATGTGTGTCATTTTATCTCAATGTGTGTATTTCTATCACAATGTGTGTATTTCTATCTCAATGTGTGTATTTCTATCTCAATGTGTGTATTTCTATCTCAATGTGTGTCATTATATCTCAATGTGTGTATTTCTATCTCAATGTGTGTCATTCTCTCAATGTGTGTCATTCTATCTCAATGTGTCATTCTCTCAATGTGTGTCATTCTATCTCAATGTGTGTCGTTCTATCTCAATGTGTGTCATTCTCTCAATGTGTGTCATTCTATCTCAATGTGTGTATTTCTATCTCAATGTGTGCATTTCTATCACAATGTGTGTATTTCTACCTCAATGTGTGTATTTCTATCTCAATGTGTGTATTTCTATCTCAATGTGTGTCATTCTCTCAATGTGTGTCATTCTATCTCAATGTGTGCATTTCTATCTCAATGTGTGTATTTCTATCTCAATGTGTGTATTTCTATCTCAATGTATGTATTTCTATCTCAATGTGTGTATTTCTATCTCAATGTGTGTCATTCTCTCAATGTGTGCCATTCTATCTCAATGTGTGTATTTCTTTCTCAATGTGTGCATTTCTATCACAATGTGTGTATTTCTATCTCAATGTGTGTATTTCTATCTCAATGTGTGTCATTCTATCTCAATGTGTGTATTTCTATCTCAATGTGTGTATTTTTATCTCAATGTGTGTATTTCTATCTCAATGTGTGTATTTCTATCTCAATGTGTGTATTTCTATCTCAATGTGTGTCATTATATCTCAATGTGTGTATTTCTATCTCAATGTGTGTCATTCTCTCAATGTGTGTCATTCTATCTCAATGTGTCATTCTCTCAATGTGTGTCATTCTATCTCAATGTGTGTCGTTCTATCTCAATGTGTGTCATTCTCTCAATGTGTGTCATTCTATCTCAATGTGTGTATTTCTATCTCAATGTGTGCATTTCTATCACAATGTGTGTATTTCTACCTCAATGTGTGTATTTCTATCTCAATGTGTGTATTTCTATCTCAATGTGTGTCATTCTCTCAATGTGTGTCATTCTATCTCAATGTGTGCATTTCTATCTCAATGTGTGTATTTCTATCTCAATGTGTGTATTTCTATCTCAATGTATGTATTTCTATCTCAATGTGTGTATTTCTATCTCAATGTGTGTCATTCTCTCAATGTGTGTCATTCTATCTCAATGTGTGTATTTCTATCTCAATGTGTGTATTTCTATCTCAATGTGTGTCATTCTATCACAATGTGTGTATTTCTATCTCAATGTGTGTATTTTTATCTCAATGTGTGTATTTCTATCACAATGTGTGTATTTCTATCTCAATGTGTGTATTTCTATCTCAATGTGTGTATTTCTATCTCAATGTGTGTATTTCTATCTCAATGTGTGTAATTATATCTCAATGTGTGTATTTCTATCTCAATGTGTGTCATTCTCTCAATGTGTGTCATTCTATCTCAATGTGTCATTCTCTCAATGTGTGTCATTCTATCTCAATGTGTGTCGTTCTATCTCAATGTGTGTCATTCTCTCAATGTGTGTCATTCTATCTCAATGTGTGTATTTCTATCTCAATGTGTGCATTTCTATCACAATGTGTGTATTTCTACCTCAATGTGTGTATTTCTATCTCAATGTGTGTATTTCTATCTCAATGTGTGTCATTCTCTCAATGTGTGTCATTCTATCTCAATGTGTGTATTTCTATCTCAATGTGTGTATTTCTATCTCAATGTGTGTATTTCTATCTCAATGTGTGTATTTCTATCTCAATGTGTGTATTTCTATCTCAATGTGTGTATTTCTATCTCAATGTGTGTATTTCTATCTCAATGTATGTATTTCTATCTCAATGTGTGTATTTCTATCTCAATGTGTGTCATTCTCTCAATGTGTGTCATTCTATCTCAATGTGTGTATTTCTATCTCAATGTGTGTATTTCTATCTCAATGTGTGTATTTCTATCTCAATGTGTGTATTTCTATCTCAATGTGTGTCATTCTCTCAATGTGTGTATTTCTATCTCAATGTGTGTCATTATATCTCAATGTGTGTATTTCTATCTCAATGTGTGTCATTCTCTCAATGTGTGTCATTCTATCTCAATGTGTCATTCTCTCAATGTGTGTCATTCTATCTCAATGTGTGTCGTTCTATCTCAATGTGTGTCATTCTCTCAATGTGTGTCATTCTATCTCAATGTGTGTATTTCTATCTCAATGTGTGCATTTCTATCACAATGTGTGTATTTCTACCTCAATGTGTGTATTTCTATCTCAATGTGTGTATTTCTATCTCAATGTGTGTCATTCTCTCAATGTGTGTCATTCTATCTCAATGTGTGCATTTCTATCTCAATGTGTGTATTTCTATCTCAATGTGTGTATTTCTATCTCAATGTATGTATTTCTATCTCAATGTGTGTATTTCTATCTCAATGTGTGTCATTCTCTCAATGTGTGCCATTCTATCTCAATGTGTGTATTTCTATCTCAATGTGTGTATTTCTATCTCAATGTGTGTCATTCTATCACAATGTGTGTATTTCTATCTCAATGTGTGTCATTTTATCTCAATGTGTGATGTTCTATCACAATGTGTGTATTTCTATCTCAATGTGTGTATTTCTATCTCAATGTGTGTATTTCTACCTCAATGTGTGTATTTCTATCTCAATGTGTGTCATTATATCTCAATGTGTGTATTTCTATCTCAATGTGTGTCATTCTCTCAATGTGTGTCATTCTATCTCAATGTGTCATTCTCTCAATGTGTGTCATTCTATCTCAATGTGTGTCGTTCTATCTCAATGTGTGTCATTCTCTCAATGTGTGTCATTCTATCTCAATGTGTGTATTTCTATCTCAATGTGTGCATTTCTATCACAATGTGTGTATTTCTGGCTCAATGTGTGTATTTCTATCTCAATGTGTGTATTTCTATCTCAATGTGTGTCATTCTCTCAATGTGTGTCATTCTATCTCAATGTGTGTATTTCTATCTCAATGTATGTATTTCTATCTCAATGTGTGTATTTCTATCTCAATGTGTGTCATTCTCTCAATGTGTGTCATTCTATCTCAATGTGTGTATTTCTATCTCAATGTGTGTATTTCTATCTCAATGTGTGCATTTCTATCTCAATGTGTGTCATTCTCTCAATGTGTGTCATTCTATCTCAATGTGTCATTCTCTCAATGTGTGTCATTCTATCTCAATGTGTGTCGTTCTATCTCAATGTGTGTCATTCTCTCAATGTGTGTCATTCTATCTCAATGTGTGTATTTCTATCTCAATGTGTGCATTTCTATCACAATGTATGTATTTCTACCTCAATGTGTGTATTTCTATCTCAATGTGTGTATTTCTATCTCAATGTGTGTCATTCTCTCAATGTGTGTCATTCTATCTCAATGTGTGCATTTCTATCTCAATGTGTGTATTTCTATCTCAATGTGTGTATTTCTATCTCAATGTATGTATTTCTATCTCAATGTGTGTATTTCTATCTCAATGTGTGTCATTCTCTCAATGTGTGCCATTCTATCTCAATGTGTGTATTTCTATCTCAATGTGTGTATTTCTATCTCAATGTGTGTATTTCTACCTCAATGTGTGTATTTCTATCTCAATGTGTGTCATTCTCTCAATGTGTGTATTTCTATCTCAATGTGTGTCATTATATCTCAATGTGTGTATTTCTATCTCAATGTGTGTCATTCTCTCAATGTGTGTCATTCTATCTCAATGTGTCATTCTCTCAATGTGTGTCATTCTATCTCAATGTGTGTCATTCTATCTCAATGTGTGTATTTCTATCTCAATGTGTGCATTTCTATCACAATGTGTGTATTTCTGGCTCAATGTGTGTATTTCTATCTCAATGTGTGTATTTCTATCTCAATGTGTGTCATTCTCTCAATGTGTGTCATTCTATCTCAATGTGTGCATTTCTATCTCAATGTGTGTATTTCTATCTCAATGTGTGTATTTCTATCTCAATGTATGTATTTCTATCTCAATGTGTGTATTTCTATCTCAATGTGTGTCATTCTCTCAATGTGTGTCATTCTATCTCAATGTGTCATTCTCTCAATGTGTGTCATTCTATCTCAATGTGTGTCGTTCTATCTCAATGTGTGTCATTCTCTCAATGTGTGTCATTCTATCTCAATGTGTGTATTTCTATCTCAATGTGTGCATTTCTATCACAATGTGTGTATTTCTACCTCAATGTGTGTATTTCTATCTCAATGTGTGTATTTCTATCTCAATGTGTGTCATTCTCTCAATGTGTGTCATTCTATCTCAATGTGTGTATTTCTATCTCAATGTGTGTATTTCTATCACAATGTGTGTATTTCTATCTCAATGTATGTATTTCTATCTCAATGTGTGTATTTCTATCTCAATGTGTGTCATTCTCTCAATGTGTGTCATTCTATCTCAATGTGTGTATTTCTATCTCAATGTGTGTATTTCTATCACAATGTGTGTATTTCTATCTCAATGTGTGTATTTCTATCTCAATGTGGTTATCTCAATGTGTGTATTTCTATCTCAATGTGTGTCATTCTATCTCAATGTGTGCATTTCTATCTCAATGTGTGTATTTCTATCTCAATGTGTGTATTTCTATCTCAATGTGTGTCATTCTATCACAATGTGTGTATTTCTATCTCAATGTGTGTCATTTTATCTCAATGTGTGTATGTTCTATCACAATGTGTGTATTTCTATCTCAATGTGTGTATTTCTATCTCAATGTGTGTATTTCTATCTCAATGTGTGTATTTCTATCTCAATGTGTGTCATTATATCTCAATGTGTGTATTTCTATCTCAATGTGTGTCATTCTCTCAATGTGTGTCATTCTATCTCAATGTGTCATTCTCTCAATGTGTGTCATTCTATCTCAATGTGTGTCGTTCTATCTCAATGTGTGTCATTCTCTCAATGTGTGTCATTCTATCTCAATGTGTGTATTTCTATCTCAATGTGTGCATTTCTATCACAATGTGTGTATTTCTACCTCAATGTGTGTATTTCTATCTCAATGTGTGTATTTCTATCTCAATGTGTGTCATTCTCTCAATGTGTGTCATTCTATCTCAATGTGTGTATTTCTATCTCAATGTATGTATTTCTATCTCAATGTGTGTATTTCTATCTCAATGTGTGTCATTCTCTCAATGTGTGTCATTCTATCTCAATGTGTGTATTTCTATCTCAATGTGTGTATTTCTTTCTCAATGTGTGCATTTCTATCTCAATGTGTGTCATTCTCTCAATGTGTGTCATTCTATCTCAATGTGTCATTCTCTCAATGTGTGTCATTCTATCTCAATGTGTGTCGTTCTATCTCAATGTGTGTCATTCTCTCAATGTGTGTCATTCTATCTCAATGTGTGTATTTCTATCTCAATGTGTGCATTTCTATCACAATGTATGTATTTCTACCTCAATGTGTGTATTTCTATCTCAATGTGTGTATTTCTATCTCAATGTGTGTCATTCTCTCAATGTGTGTCATTCTATCTCAATGTGTGCATTTCTATCTCAATGTGTGTATTTCTATCTCAATGTGTGTATTTCTATCTCAATGTATGTATTTCTATCTCAATGTGTGTATTTCTATCTCAATGTGTGTCATTCTCTCAATGTGTGCCATTCTATCTCAATGTGTGTATTTCTTTCTCAATGTGTGCATTTCTATCACAATGTGTGTATTTCTACCTCAATGTGTGTATTTCTATCTCAATGTGTGTCATTCTCTCAATGTGTGTATTTCTATCTCAATGTGTGTCATTATATCTCAATGTGTGTATTTCTATCTCAATGTGTGTCATTCTCTCAATGTGTGTCATTCTATCTCAATGTGTGTCGTTCTATCTCAATGTGTGTCATTCTCTCAATGTGTGTCATTCTATCTCAATGTGTGTATTTCTATCTCAATGTGTGCATTTCTATCACAATGTGTGTATTTCTACCTCAATGTGTGTATTTCTATCTCAATGTGTGTATTTCTATCTCAATGTGTGTCATTCTCTCAATGTGTGTCATTCTATCTCAATGTGTGCATTTCTATCTCAATGTGTGTATTTCTATCTCAATGTGTGTATTTCTATCTCAATGTATGTATTTCTATCTCAATGTGTGTATTTCTATCTCAATGTGTGTCATTCTCTCAATGTGTGTCATTCTATATCAATGTGTATTCTCTCAATGTGTGTCATTCTATCTCAATGTGTGTCGTTCTATCTCAATGTGTGTCATTCTCTCAATGTGTGTCATTCTATCTCAATGTGTGTATTTCTATCTCAATGTGTGCATTTCTATCACAATGTGTGTATTTCTACCTCAATGTGTGTATTTCTATCTCAATGTGTGTATTTCTATCTCAATGTGTGTCATTCTCTCAATGTGTGTCATTCTATCTCAATGTGTGTATTTCTATCTCAATGTGTGTATTTCTATCTCAATGTGTGTATTTCTATCTCAATGTGTGTATTTCTATCTCAATGTGTGTATTTCTATCTCAATGTGTGTCATTCTCTCAATGTGTGTATTTCTATCTCAATGTGTGTATTTCTATCTCAATGTGTGCATTTCTCAATGTGTATTTCTATCTCAATGTGTGTATTTCTATCTCAATGTGTGTATTTCTATCTCAATGTGTGTATTTCTATCTCAATGTGTGTATTTCTATCTCAATGTGTGTATTTCTATCTCAATGTGTGTCATTCTCTCAATGTGTGTCATTCTATCTCAATGTGTGTATTTCTATCTCAATGTGTGTATTTCTATCTCAATGTGTGTCATTCTATCACAATGTGTGTATTTCTATCTCAATGTGTGTCATTTTATCTCAATGTGTGATGTTCTATCACAATGTGTGTATTTCTATCTCAATGTGTGTATTTCTATCTCAATGTGTGTATTTCTATCTCAATGTGTGTATTTCTATCTCAATGTGTGTCATTATATCTCAATGTGTGTATTTCTATCTCAATGTGTGTCATTCTCTCAATGTGTGTCATTCTATCTCAATGTGTCATTCTCTCAATGTGTGTCATTCTATCTCAATGTGTGTCGTTCTATCTCAATGTGTGTCATTCTCTCAATGTGTGTCATTCTATCTCAATGTGTGTATTTCTATCTCAATGTGTGCATTTCTATCACAATGTGTGTATTTCTGGCTCAATGTGTGTATTTCTATCTCAATGTGTGTATTTCTATCTCAATGTGTGTCATTCTCTCAATGTGTGTCATTCTATCTCAATGTGTGTATTTCTATCTCAATGTATGTATTTCTATCTCAATGTGTGTATTTCTATCTCAATGTGTGTCATTCTCTCAATGTGTGTCATTCTATCTCAATGTGTGTATTTCTATCTCAATGTGTGTATTTCTTTCTCAATGTGTGCATTTCTATCTCAATGTGTGTCATTCTCTCAATGTGTGTCATTCTATCTCAATGTGTCATTCTCTCAATGTGTGTCATTCTATCTCAATGTGTGTCGTTCTATCTCAATGTGTGTCATTCTCTCAATGTGTGTCATTCTATCTCAATGTGTGTATTTCTATCTCAATGTGTGCATTTCTATCACAATGTATGTATTTCTACCTCAATGTGTGTATTTCTATCTCAATGTGTGTCATTCTCTCAATGTGTGTCATTCTATCTCAATGTGTGCATTTCTATCTCAATGTGTGTATTTCTATCTCAATGTGTGTATTTCTATCTCAATGTATGTATTTCTATCTCAATGTGTGTATTTCTATCTCAATGTGTGTCATTCTCTCAATGTGTGCCATTCTATCTCAATGTGTGTATTTCTATCTCAATGTGTGCATTTCTATCACAATGTGTGTATTTCTACCTCAATGTGTGTATTTCTATCTCAATGTGTGTCATTATATCTCAATGTGTGTATTTCTATCTCAATGTGTGTATTTCTATCTCAATGTGTGTATTTCTATCTCAATGTGTGTCATTCTCTCAATGTGTGTCATTCTATCTCAATGTGTGTCGTTCTATCTCAATGTGTGTCATTCTCTCAATGTGTGTCATTCTATCTCAATGTGTGTATTTCTATCTCAATGTGTGCATTTCTATCACAATGTGTGTATTTCTACCTCAATGTGTGTATTTCTATCTCAATGTGTGTATTTCTATCTCAATGTGTGTCATTCTCTCAATGTGTGTCATTCTATCTCAATGTGTGCATTTCTATCTCAATGTGTGTATTTCTATCTCAATGTGTGTATTTCTATCTCAATGTATGTATTTCTATCTCAATGTGTGTATTTCTATCTCAATGTGTGTCATTCTCTCAATGTGTGTCATTCTATCTCAATGTGTCATTCTCTCAATGTGTGTCATTCTATCTCAATGTGTGTCGTTCTATCTCAATGTGTGTCATTCTCTCAATGTGTGTCATTCTATCTCAATGTGTGTATTTCTATCTCAATGTGTGCATTTCTATCACAATGTATGTATTTCTACCTCAATGTGTGTATTTCTATCTCAATGTGTGTATTTCTATCTCAATGTGTGTCATTCTCTCAATGTGTGTCATTCTATCTCAATGTGTGCATTTCTATCTCAATGTGTGTATTTCTATCTCAATGTGTGTATTTCTATCTCAATGTATGTATTTCTATCTCAATGTGTGTATTTCTATCTCAATGTGTGTCATTCTCTCAATGTGTGCCATTCTATCTCAATGTGTGTATTTCTTTCTCAATGTGTGCATTTCTATCACAATGTGTGTATTTCTACCTCAATGTGTGTATTTCTATCTCAATGTGTGTCATTCTCTCAATGTGTGTATTTCTATCTCAATGTGTGTCATTATATCTCAATGTGTGTATTTCTATCTCAATGTGTGTCATTCTCTCAATGTGTGTCATTCTATCTCAATGTGTCATTCTCTCAATGTGTGTCATTCTATCTCAATGTGTGTCGTTTCTATCTCAATGTGTGTCATTCTCTCAATGTGTGTCATTCTATCTCAATGTGTGTATTTCTATCTCAATGTGTGCATTTCTATCACAATGTGTGTATTTCTATCTCAATGTGTGTATTTCTATCTCAATGTGTGTATTTCTATCTCAATGTGTGTCATTCTCTCAATGTGTGTCATTCTATCTCAATGTGTGCATTTCTATCTCAATGTGTGTATTTCTATCTCAATGTGTGTATTTCTATCTCAATGTATGTATTTCTATCTCAATGTGTGTATTTCTATCTCAATGTGTGTCATTCTCTCAATGTGTGTCATTCTATCTCAATGTGTCATTCTCTCAATGTGTGTATTTCTATCTCAATGTGTGTATTTCTATCTCAATGTGTGTCATTCTCTCAATGTGTGTCATTCTATCTCAATGTGTGTATTTCTATCTCAATGTGTGTATTTCTATCACAATGTGTGTATTTCTATCTCAATGTGTGTATTTCTATCTCAATGTGTGTATTTCTATCTCAATGTGTGTCATTCTCTCAATGTGTGTCATTCTATCTCAATGTGTGCATTTCTATCTCAATGTGTGTATTTCTATCTCAATGTGTGTATTTCTATCTCAATGTATGTATTTCTATCTCAATGTGTGTATTTCTATCTCAATGTGTGTCATTCTCTCAATGTGTGCCATTCTATCTCAATGTGTGTATTTCTATCTCAATGTGTGTCATTCTCTCAATGTGTGTATTTCTATCTCAATGTGTGTATTTCTATCTCAATGTGTGTCATTCTCTCAATGTGTGTATTTCTATCTCAATGTGTGTCATTATATCTCAATGTGTGTATTTCTATCTCAATGTGTGTCATTCTCTCAATGTGTGTCATTCTATCTCAATGTGTCATTCTCTCAATGTGTGTCATTCTATCTCAATGTGTGTGTTTCTATCTCAATGTGTGTCATTCTCTCAATGTGTGTCATTCTATCTCAATGTGTGTATTTCTATCTCAATGTGTGCATTTCTATCACAATGTGTGTATTTCTACCTCAATGTGTGTATTTCTATCTCAATGTGTGTATTTCTATCTCAATGTGTGTCATTCTCTCAATGTGTGTCATTCTATCTCAATGTGTGCATTTCTATCTCAATGTGTGTATTTCTATCTCAATGTGTGTATTTCTATCTCAATGTATGTATTTCTATCTCAATGTGTGTATTTCTATCTCAATGTGTGTCATTCTCTCAATGTGTGTCATTCTATCTCAATGTGTGTATTTCTATCTCAATGTGTGCATTTCTATCACAATGTGTGTATTTCTATCTCAATGTGTGTATTTCTATCTCAATGTGTGTCATTCTATCTCAATGTGTGTATTTCTATCTCAATGTGTGTCATTATATCTCAATGTGTGTATTTCTATCTCAATGTGTGTCATTCTCTCAATGTGTGTCATTCTATCTCAATGTGTCATTCTCTCAATGTGTGTCATTCTATCTCAATGTGTGTATTTCTATCTCAATGTGTGTCATTCTCTCAATGTGTGTCATTCTATCTCAATGTGTGTATTTCTATCTCAATGTGTGCATTTCTATCACAATGTGTGTATTTCTATCTCAATGTGTGTATTTCTATCTCAATGTGTGTATTTCTATCTCAATGTGTGTCATTCTCTCAATGTGTGTCATTCTATCTCAATGTGTGCATTTCTATCTCAATGTGTGTATTTCTATCTCAATGTGTGTATTTCTATCTCAATGTATGTATTTCTATCTCAATGTGTGTATTTCTATCTCAATGTGTGTCATTCTCTCAATGTGTGTCATTCTATCTCAATGTGTTATTTCTATCTCAATGTGTGTCATTTCTATCTCAATGTGTGTCATTTCTATCTCAATGTGTGTCATTCTCTCAATGTGTGTCATTCTATCTCAATGTGTGTATTTCTATCTCAATGTGTGCATTTCTATCACAATGTGTGTATTTCTATCTCAATGTGTGTATTTCTATCTCAATGTGTGTATTTCTATCTCAATGTGTGTCATTCTCTCAATGTGTGTCATTCTATCTCAATGTGTGTATTTCTATCTCAATGTGTGTATTTCTATCTCAATGTATGTATTTCTATCTCAATGTGTGTATTTCTATCTCAATGTGTGTCATTCTCTCAATGTGTGTCATTCTATCTCAATGTGTGTATTTCTATCTCAATGTGTGCATTTCTATCACAATGTGTGTATTTCTACCTCAATGTGTGTATTTCTATCTCAATGTGTGTCATTCATCTCAATGTGTGTATTTCTATCTCAATGTGTGTCATTATATCTCAATGTGTGTATTTCTATCTCAATGTGTGTCATTCTCTCAATGTGTTTCATTCTATCTCAATGTGTCATTCTCTCAATGTGTGTCATTCTATCTCAATGTGTGTCGTTTCTATCTCAATGTGTGTCATTCTCTCAATGTGTGTCATTCTATCTCAATGTGTGTATTTCTATCTCAATGTGTGCATTTCTATCACAATGTGTGTATTTCTACCTCAATGTGTGTATTTCTATCTCAATGTGTGTATTTCTATCTCAATGTGTGTCATTCTCTCAATGTGTGTCATTCTATCTCAATGTGTGCATTTCTATCTCAATGTGTGTATTTCTATCTCAATGTGTGTATTTCTATCTCAATGTATGTATTTCTATCTCAATGTGTGTATTTCTATCTCAATGTGTGTCATTCTCTCAATGTGTGCCATTCTATCTCAATGTGTGTATTTCTATCTCAATGTGTGTATTTCTATCTCAATGTGTGTCATTCTATCACAATGTGTGTATTTCTATCTCAATGTGTGTCATTTTATCTCAATGTGTGATGTTCTATCACAATGTGTGTATTTCTATCTCAATGTGTGTATTTCTATCTCAATGTGTGTATTTCTACCTCAATGTGTGTATTTCTAGCTCAATGTGTGTCATTATATCTCAATGTGTGTATTTCTATCTCAATGTGTGTCATTCTCTCAATGTGTGTAATTCTATCTCAATGTGTGCATTTCTATCACAATGTGTGTATTTCTACCTCAATGTGTGTATTTCTATCTCAATGTGTGTATTTCTATCTCAATGTGTGTCATTCTCTCAATGTGTGTCATTCTATCTCAATGTGTGCATTTCTATCTCAATGTGTGTATTTCTATCTCAATGTGTGTATTTCTATCTCAATGTATGTATTTCTATCTCAATGTGTGTATTTCTATCTCAATGTGTGTCATTCTCTCAATGTGTGCCATTCTATCTCAATGTGTGTATTTCTATCTCAATGTGTGTATTTCTATCTCAATGTGTGTCATTCTATCACAATGTGTGTATTTCTATCTCAATGTGTGTCATTTTATCTCAATGTGTGATGTTCTATCACAATGTGTGTATTTCTATCTCAATGTGTGTATTTCTATCTCAATGTGTGTATTTCTACCTCAATGTGTGTATTTCTATCTCAATGTGTGTCATTATATCTCAATGTGTGTATTTCTATCTCAATGTGTGTCATTCTCTCAATGTGTGTCATTCTATCTCAATGTGTCATTCTCTCAATGTGTGTCATTCTATCTCAATGTGTGTCGTTCTATCTCAATGTGTGTCATTCTCTCAATGTGTGTCATTCTATCTCAATGTGTGTATTTCTATCTCAATGTGTGCATTTCTATCACAATGTGTGTATTTCTGGCTCAATGTGTGTATTTCTATCTCAATGTGTGTATTTCTATCTCAATGTGTGTCATTCTCTCAATGTGTGTCATTCTATCTCAATGTGTGTATTTCTATCTCAATGTATGTATTTCTATCTCAATGTGTGTATTTCTATCTCAATGTGTGTCATTCTCTCAATGTGTGTCATTCTATCTCAATGTGTGTATTTCTATCTCAATGTGTGTATTTCTATCTAATGTTCTATATCTCAATGTGTGTATTTCTATCTCAATGTTTCTTATATCTCAATGTGTGTATTTCTATCTCAATGTGTGTCATTCTCTCAATGTGTGTCATTCTATCTCAATGTGTCATTCTCTCAATGTGTGTCATTCTATCTCAATGTGTGTCGTTCTATCTCAATGTGTGTCATTCTCTCAATGTGTGTCATTCTATCTCAATGTGTGTATTTCTATCTCAATGTGTGCATTTCTATCACAATGTATGTATTTCTACCTCAATGTGTGTATTTCTATCTCAATGTGTGTATTTCTATCTCAATGTGTGTCATTCTCTCAATGTGTGTCATTCTATCTCAATGTGTGCATTTCTATCTCAATGTGTGTATTTCTATCTCAATGTGTGTATTTCTATCTCAATGTATGTATTTCTATCTCAATGTGTGTATTTCTATCTCAATGTGTGTCATTCTCTCAATGTGTGCCATTCTATCTCAATGTGTGTATTTCTTTCTCAATGTGTGCATTTCTATCACAATGTGTGTATTTCTACCTCAATGTGTGTATTTCTATCTCAATGTGTGTCATTCTCTCAATGTGTGTATTTCTATCTCAATGTGTGTCATTATATCTCAATGTGTGTATTTCTATCTCAATGTGTGTCATTCTCTCAATGTGTGTCATTCTATCTCAATGTGTCATTCTCTCAATGTGTGTCATTCTATCTCAATGTGTGTCGTTCTATCTCAATGTGTGTCATTCTCTCAATGTGTGTCATTCTATCTCAATGTGTGTATTTCTATCTCAATGTGTGCATTTCTATCACAATGTGTGTATTTCTACCTCAATGTGTGTATTTCTATCTCAATGTGTGTATTTCTATCTCAATGTGTGTCATTCTCTCAATGTGTGTCATTCTATCTCAATGTGTGCATTTCTATCTCAATGTGTGTATTTCTATCTCAATGTGTGTATTTCTATCTCAATGTATGTATTTCTATCTCAATGTGTGTATTTCTATCTCAATGTGTGTCATTCTCTCAATGTGTGTCATTCTATCTCAATGTGTCATTCTCTCAATGTGTGTCATTCTATCTCAATGTGTGTCGTTCTATCTCAATGTGTGTCATTCTCTCAATGTGTGTCATTCTATCTCAATGTGTGTATTTCTATCTCAATGTGTGCATTTCTATCACAATGTATGTATTTCTACCTCAATGTGTGTATTTCTATCTCAATGTGTGTATTTCTATCTCAATGTGTGTCATTCTCTCAATGTGTGTCATTCTATCTCAATGTGTGCATTTCTATCTCAATGTGTGTATTTCTATCTCAATGTGTGTATTTCTATCTCAATGTATGTATTTCTATCTCAATGTGTGTATTTCTATCTCAATGTGTGTCATTCTCTCAATGTGTGCCATTCTATCTCAATGTGTGTATTTCTATCTCAATGTGTGCATTTCTATCACAATGTGTGTATTTCTATCTCAATGTGTGTATTTCTATCTCAATGTGTGTCATTCTCTCAATGTGTGTATTTCTATCTCAATGTGTGTCATTATATCTCAATGTGTGTATTTCTATCTCAATGTGTGTCATTCTCTCAATGTGTGTCATTCTATCTCAATGTGTCATTCTCTCAATGTGTGTCATTCTATCTCAATGTGTGTCGTTCTATCTCAATGTGTGTCATTCTCTCAATGTGTGTCATTCTATCTCAATGTGTGTATTTCTATCTCAATGTGTGCATTTCTATCACAATGTGTGTATTTCTACCTCAATGTGTGTATTTCTATCTCAATGTGTGTATTTCTATCTCAATGTGTGTCATTCTCTCAATGTGTGTCATTCTATCTCAATGTGTGCATTTCTATCTCAATGTGTGTATTTCTATCTCAATGTGTGTATTTCTATCTCAATGTATGTATTTCTATCTCAATGTGTGTATTTCTATCTCAATGTGTGTCATTCTCTCAATGTGTGCCATTCTATCTCAATGTGTGTATTTCTATCTCAATGTGTGTATTTCTATCTCAATGTGTGTCATTCTATCACAATGTGTGTATTTCTATCTCAATGTGTGTCATTTTATCTCAATGTGTGATGTTCTATCACAATGTGTGTATTTCTATCTCAATGTGTGTATTTCTATCTCAATGTGTGTATTTCTACCTCAATGTGTGTATTTCTAGCTCAATGTGTGTCATTATATCTCAATGTGTGTATTTCTATCTCAATGTGTGTCATTCTCTCAATGTGTGTCATTCTATCTCAATGTGTGCATTTCTATCACAATGTGTGTATTTCTACCTCAATGTGTGTATTTCTATCTCAATGTGTGTATTTCTATCTCAATGTGTGTCATTCTCTCAATGTGTGTCATTCTATCTCAATGTGTGCATTTCTATCTCAATGTGTGTATTTCTATCTCAATGTGTGTATTTCTATCTCAATGTATGTATTTCTATCTCAATGTGTGTATTTCTATCTCAATGTGTGTCATTCTCTCAATGTGTGCCATTCTATCTCAATGTGTGTATTTCTATCTCAATGTGTGTATTTCTATCTCAATGTGTGTCATTCTATCACAATGTGTGTATTTCTATCTCAATGTGTGTCATTTTATCTCAATGTGTGATGTTCTATCACAATGTGTGTATTTCTATCTCAATGTGTGTATTTCTATCTCAATGTGTGTATTTCTACCTCAATGTGTGTATTTCTATCTCAATGTGTGTCATTATATCTCAATGTGTGTATTTCTATCTCAATGTGTGTCATTCTCTCAATGTGTGTCATTCTATCTCAATGTGTCATTCTCTCAATGTGTGTCATTCTATCTCAATGTGTGTCGTTCTATCTCAATGTGTGTCATTCTCTCAATGTGTGTCATTCTATCTCAATGTGTGTATTTCTATCTCAATGTGTGCATTTCTATCACAATGTGTGTATTTCTGGCTCAATGTGTGTATTTCTATCTCAATGTGTGTATTTCTATCTCAATGTGTGTCATTCTCTCAATGTGTGTCATTCTATCTCAATGTGTGTATTTCTATCTCAATGTATGTATTTCTATCTCAATGTGTGTATTTCTATCTCAATGTGTGTCATTCTCTCAATGTGTGTCATTCTATCTCAATGTGTGTATTTCTATCTCAATGTGTGTATTTCTTCTATCTCAATGTGTGTATTTCTATCTCAATGTGTGTATATATCTCAATGTGTGTATTTCTATCTCAATGTGTGTCATTCTCTCAATGTGTGTCATTCTATCTCAATGTGTCATTCTCTCAATGTGTGTCATTCTATCTCAATGTGTGTCGTTCTATCTCAATGTGTGTCATTCTCTCAATGTGTGTCATTCTATCTCAATGTGTGTATTTCTATCTCAATGTGTGCATTTCTATCACAATGTATGTATTTCTACCTCAATGTGTGTATTTCTATCTCAATGTGTGTATTTCTATCTCAATGTGTGTCATTCTCTCAATGTGTGTCATTCTATCTCAATGTGTGCATTTCTATCTCAATGTGTGTATTTCTATCTCAATGTGTGTATTTCTATCTCAATGTATGTATTTCTATCTCAATGTGTGTATTTCTATCTCAATGTGTGTCATTCTCTCAATGTGTGCCATTCTATCTCAATGTGTGTATTTCTTTCTCAATGTGTGCATTTCTATCACAATGTGTGTATTTCTACCTCAATGTGTGTATTTCTATCTCAATGTGTGTCATTCTCTCAATGTGTGTATTTCTATCTCAATGTGTGTCATTATATCTCAATGTGTGTATTTCTATCTCAATGTGTGTCATTCTCTCAATGTGTGTCATTCTATCTCAATGTGTCATTCTCTCAATGTGTGTCATTCTATCTCAATGTGTGTCGTTCTATCTCAATGTGTGTCATTCTCTCAATGTGTGTCATTCTATCTCAATGTGTGTATTTCTATCTCAATGTGTGCATTTCTATCACAATGTGTGTATTTCTACCTCAATGTGTGTATTTCTATCTCAATGTGTGTATTTCTATCTCAATGTGTGTCATTCTCTCAATGTGTGTCATTCTATCTCAATGTGTGCATTTCTATCTCAATGTGTGTATTTCTATCTCAATGTGTGTATTTCTATCTCAATGTATGTATTTCTATCTCAATGTGTGTATTTCTATCTCAATGTGTGTCATTCTCTCAATGTGTGTCATTCTATCTCAATGTGTGTATTTCTATCTCAATGTGTGTATTTCTATCTCAATGTGTGTCATTCTATCACAATGTGTGTATTTCTATCTCAATGTGTGTCATTTTATCTCAATGTGTGATGTTCTATCACAATGTGTGTATTTCTATCTCAATGTGTGTATTTCTATCTCAATGTGTGTATTTCTACCTCAATGTGTGTATTTCTATCTCAATGTGTGTCATTATATCTCAATGTGTGTATTTCTATCTCAATGTGTGTCATTCTCTCAATGTGTGTCATTCTATCTCAATGTGTGCATTTCTATCACAATGTGTGTATTTCTACCTCAATGTGTGTATTTCTATCTCAATGTGTGTATTTCTATCTCAATGTGTGTCATTCTCTCAATGTGTGTCATTCTATCTCAATGTGTGCATTTCTATCTCAATGTGTGTATTTCTATCTCAATGTGTGTATTTCTATCTCAATGTGTGTATTTCTATCTCAATGTGTGTATTTCTATCTCAATGTGTGTCATTCTCTCAATGTGTGTCATTCTATCTCAATGTGTGTATTTCTATCTCAATGTGTGTATTTCTATCTCAATGTGTGTCATTATATCTCAATGTGTGTATTTCTATCTCAATGTGTGTCATTATATCTCAATGTGTGTATTTCTATCTCAATGTGTGTCATTCTCTCAATGTGTGTCATTCTATCTCAATGTGTCATTCTCTCAATGTGTGTCATTCTATCTCAATGTGTGTCGTTCTATCTCAATGTGTGTCATTCTCTCAATGTGTGTCATTCTATCTCAATGTGTGTATTTCTATCTCAATGTGTGCATTTCTATCACAATGTATGTATTTCTACCTCAATGTGTGTATTTCTATCTCAATGTGTGTATTTCTATCTCAATGTGTGTCATTCTCTCAATGTGTGTCATTCTATCTCAATGTGTGCATTTCTATCTCAATGTGTGTATTTCTATCTCAATGTGTGTATTTCTATCTCAATGTATGTATTTCTATCTCAATGTGTGTATTTCTATCTCAATGTGTGTCATTCTCTCAATGTGTGCCATTCTATCTCAATGTGTGTATTTCTTTCTCAATGTGTGCATTTCTATCACAATGTGTGTATTTCTACCTCAATGTGTGTATTTCTATCTCAATGTGTGTCATTCTCTCAATGTGTGTATTTCTATCTCAATGTGTGTCATTATATCTCAATGTGTGTATTTCTATCTCAATGTGTGTCATTCTCTCAATGTGTGTCATTCTATCTCAATGTGTCATTCTCTCAATGTGTGTCATTCTATCTCAATGTGTGTCGTTCTATCTCAATGTGTGTCATTCTCTCAATGTGTGTCATTCTATCTCAATGTGTGTATTTCTATCTCAATGTGTGCATTTCTATCACAATGTGTGTATTTCTACCTCAATGTGTGTATTTCTATCTCAATGTGTGTATTTCTATCTCAATGTGTGTCATTTCTATCTCAATGTGTGTATTTCTATCTCAATGTGTGTATTTCTATCTCAATGTGTGTATTTCTATCTCAATGTGTGTATTTCTATCTCAATGTGTGTCATTCTCTCAATGTGTGTCATTCTATCTCAATGTGTGTATTTCTATCTCAATGTGTGTATTTCTATCTCAATGTGTGTCATTCTATCACAATGTGTGTATTTCTATCTCAATGTGTGTCATTTCTATCTCAATGTGTGTATGTTCTATCACAATGTGTGTATTTCTATCTCAATGTGTGTATTTCTATCTCAATGTGTGTATTTCTACCTCAATGTGTGTATTTCTAGCTCAATGTGTGTCATTATATCTCAATGTGTGTATTTCTATCTCAATGTGTGTCATTCTCTCAATGTGTGTCATTCTATCTCAATGTGTGCATTTCTATCACAATGTGTGTATTTCTACCTCAATGTGTGTATTTCTATCTCAATGTGTGTATTTCTATCTCAATGTGTGTCATTCTCTCAATGTGTGTCATTCTATCTCAATGTGTGCATTTCTATCTCAATGTGTGTATTTCTATCTCAATGTGTGTATTTCTATCTCAATGTATGTATTTCTATCTCAATGTGTGTATTTCTATCTCAATGTGTGTCATTCTCTCAATGTGTGCCATTCTATCTCAATGTGTGTATTTCTATCTCAATGTGTGTATTTCTATCTCAATGTGTGTCATTCTATCACAATGTGTGTATTTCTATCTCAATGTGTGTCATTTTATCTCAATGTGTGATGTTCTATCACAATGTGTGTATTTCTATCTCAATGTGTGTATTTCTATCTCAATGTGTGTATTTCTACCTCAATGTGTGTATTTCTATCTCAATGTGTGTCATTATATCTCAATGTGTGTATTTCTATCTCAATGTGTGTCATTCTCTCAATGTGTGTCATTCTATCTCAATGTGTGCATTTCTATCACAATGTGTGTATTTCTATCTCAATGTGTGTATTTCTATCTCAATGTGTGTATTTCTATCTCAATGTGTGTCATTCTCTCAATGTGTGTCATTCTATCTCAATGTGTGCATTTCTATCTCAATGTGTGTATTTCTATCTCAATGTGTGTATTTCTATCTCAATGTGTGTATTTCTATCTCAATGTGTGTATTTCTATCTCAATGTGTGTCATTCTCTCAATGTGTGTCATTCTATCTCAATGTGTGTATTTCTATCTCAATGTGTGTATTTCTATCTCAATGTGTGTATTTCTATCTCAATGTGTGTATTTCTATCTCAATGTGTGTCATTCTATCTCAATGTGTGTATTTCTATCTCAATGTGTGTATTTCTATCTCAATGTGTGTATTTCTATCTCAATGTGTGTATTTCTATCTCAATGTGTGTATTTCTATCTCAATGTGTGTCATTCTCTCAATGTGTGTCATTCTATCTCAATGTGTGTATTTCTATCTCAATGTGTGTATTTCTATCTCAATGTGTGTCATTCTATCACAATGTGTGTATTTCTATCTCAATGTGTGTCATTTTATCTCAATGTGTGATGTTCTATCACAATGTGTGTATTTCTATCTCAATGTGTGTATTTCTATCTCAATGTGTGTATTTCTACTCAATGTGTGTATTTCTAGCTCAATGTGTGTCATTATATCTCAATGTGTGTATTTCTATCTCAATGTGTGTCATTCTCTCAATGTGTGTCATTCTATCTCAATGTGTGCATTTCTATCACAATGTGTGTATTTCTACCTCAATGTGTGTATTTCTATCTCAATGTGTGTATTTCTATCTCAATGTGTGTCATTCTCTCAATGTGTGTCATTCTATCTCAATGTGTGCATTTCTATCTCAATGTGTGTATTTCTATCTCAATGTGTGTATTTCTATCTCAATGTATGTATTTCTATCTCAATGTGTGTATTTCTATCTCAATGTGTGTCATTCTCTCAATGTGTGCCATTCTATCTCAATGTGTGTATTTCTATCTCAATGTGTGTATTTCTATCTCAATGTGTGTCATTCTATCACAATGTGTGTATTTCTATCTCAATGTGTGTCATTTTATCTCAATGTGTGATGTTCTATCACAATGTGTGTATTTCTATCTCAATGTGTGTATTTCTATCTCAATGTGTGTATTTCTACCTCAATGTGTGTATTTCTATCTCAATGTGTGTCATTATATCTCAATGTGTGTATTTCTATCTCAATGTGTGTCATTCTCTCAATGTGTGTCATTCTATCTCAATGTGTGCATTTCTATCACAATGTGTGTATTTCTACCTCAATGTGTGTATTTCTATCTCAATGTGTGTATTTCTATCTCAATGTGTGTCATTCTCTCAATGTGTGTCATTCTATCTCAATGTGTGCATTTCTATCTCAATGTGTGTATTTCTATCTCAATGTGTGTATTTCTATCTCAATGTATGTATTTCTATCTCAATGTGTGTATTTCTATCTCAATGTGTGTCATTCTCTCAATGTGTGCCATTCTATCTCAATGTGTGTATTTCTATCTCAATGTGTGTATTTCTATCTCAATGTGTGTCATTCTATCACAATGTGTGTATTTCTATCTCAATGTGTGTCATTTTATCTCAATGTGTGTATTTCTATCTCAATGTGTGTATTTCTATCTCAATGTGTGTATTTCTATCTCAATGTATGTATTTCTATCTCAATGTGTGTATTTCTATCTCAATGTGTGTCATTCTCTCAATGTGTGCCATTCTATCTCAATGTGTGTATTTCTATCTCAATGTGTGTATTTCTATCTCAATGTGTGTCATTCTATCACAATGTGTGTATTTCTATCTCAATGTGTGTCATTTTATCTCAATGTGTGATGTTCTATCACAATGTGTGTATTTCTATCTCAATGTGTGTATTTCTATCTCAATGTGTGTATTTCTACCTCAATGTGTGTATTTCTAGCTCAATGTGTGTCATTATATCTCAATGTGTGTATTTCTATCTCAATGTGTGTCATTCTCTCAATGTGTGTCATTCTATCTCAATGTGTGCATTTCTATCTCAATGTGTGTATTTCTATCTCAATGTGTGTATTTCTATCTCAATGTGTGTCATTCTCTCAATGTGTGTCATTCTATCTCAATGTGTGTATTTCTATCTCAATGTGTGCATTTCTATCACAATGTGTGTATTTCTATCTCAATGTGTGTATTTCTATCTCAATGTGTGTATTTCTATCTCAATGTGTGTCATTCTCTCAATGTGTGTCATTCTATCTCAATGTGTGTATTTCTATCTCAATGTGTGTATTTCTATCTCAATGTGTGTCATTCTATCACAATGTGTGTATTTCTATCTCAATGTGTGTCATTTCTATCTCAATGTGTGTATTTCTATCTCAATGTGTGTATTTCTATCTCAATGTGTGTATTTCTATCTCAATGTGTGTATTTCTATCTCAATGTGTGTATTTCTATCTCAATGTGTGTCATTCTCTCAATGTGTGCCATTCTATCTCAATGTGTGTATTTCTATCTCAATGTGTGTATTTCTATCTCAATGTGTGTCATTCTATCACAATGTGTGTATTTCTATCTCAATGTGTGTCATTTTATCTCAATGTGTGTATTTCTATCACAATGTGTGTATTTCTATCTCAATGTGTGTATTTATATCTCAATGTGTGTATTTCTCTCAATGTGTGTATTTCTAGCTCAATGTGTGTCATTATATCTCAATGTGTGTATTTCTATCTCAATGTGTGTCATTCTCTCAATGTGTGTCATTCTATCTCAATGTGTGCATTTCTATCACAATGTGTGTATTTCTACCTCAATGTGTGTATTTCTATCTCAATGTGTGTATTTCTATCTCAATGTGTGTCATTCTCTCAATGTGTGTCATTCTATCTCAATGTGTGCATTTCTATCTCAATGTGTGTATTTCTATCTCAATGTGTGTATTTCTATCTCAATGTATGTATTTCTATCTCAATGTGTGTATTTCTATCTCAATGTGTGTCATTCTCTCAATGTGTGCCATTCTATCTCAATGTGTGTATTTCTATCTCAATGTGTGTATTTCTATCTCAATGTGTGTCATTCTATCACAATGTGTGTATTTCTATCTCAATGTGTGTCATTTTATCTCAATGTGTGATGTTCTATCACAATGTGTGTATTTCTATCTCAATGTGTGTATTTCTATCTCAATGTGTGTATTTCTACCTCAATGTGTGTATTTCTATCTCAATGTGTGTCATTATATCTCAATGTGTGTATTTCTATCTCAATGTGTGTCATTCTCTCAATGTGTGTCATTCTATCTCAATGTGTCATTCTCTCAATGTGTGTCATTCTATCTCAATGTGTGTCGTTCTATCTCAATGTGTGTCATTCTCTCAATGTGTGTCATTCTATCTCAATGTGTGTATTTCTATCTCAATGTGTGCATTTCTATCACAATGTGTGTATTTCTGGCTCAATGTGTGTATTTCTATCTCAATGTGTGTATTTCTATCTCAATGTGTGTCATTCTCTCAATGTGTGTCATTCTATCTCAATGTGTGTATTTCTATCTCAATGTATGTATTTCTATCTCAATGTGTGTATTTCTATCTCAATGTGTGTCATTCTCTCAATGTGTGTCATTCTATCTCAATGTGTGTATTTCTATCTCAATGTGTGTATTCATCTAATGTGTGATTATATCTCAATGTGTGTATTTCTATCTCAATGTGTGTCATTATATCTCAATGTGTGTATTTCTATCTCAATGTGTGTCATTCTCTCAATGTGTGTCATTCTATCTCAATGTGTCATTCTCTCAATGTGTGTCATTCTATCTCAATGTGTGTCGTTCTATCTCAATGTGTGTCATTCTCTCAATGTGTGTCATTCTATCTCAATGTGTGTATTTCTATCTCAATGTGTGCATTTCTATCACAATGTGTGTATTTCTACCTCAATGTGTGTATTTCTATCTCAATGTGTGTATTTCTATCTCAATGTGTGTCATTCTCTCAATGTGTGTCATTCTATCTCAATGTGTGCATTTCTATCTCAATGTGTGTAT
Organism: Salmo salar; assembly: GCF_905237065.1. Lineage (NCBI taxonomy): Eukaryota > Metazoa > Chordata > Actinopteri > Salmoniformes > Salmonidae > Salmo > Salmo salar. Next base: position 42,141,754 of record NC_059452.1, read on the forward strand.
TTCTATCTCAATGTGTGTATTTCTATCTCAATGTATGTATTTCTATCTCAATGTGTGTATTTCTATCTCAATGTGTGTCATTCTCTCAATGTGTGCCATTCTATCTCAATGTGTGTATTTCTTTCTCAATGTGTGCATTTCTATCACAATGTGTGTATTTCTACCTCAATGTGTGTATTTCTATCTCAATGTGTGTCATTCTCTCAATGTGTGTATTTCTATCTCAATGTGTGTCATTATATCTCAATGTGTGTATTTCTATCTCAATGTGTGTCATTCTCTCAATGTGTGTCATTCTATCTCAATGTGTCATTCTCTCAATGTGTGTCATTCTATCTCAATGTGTGTCGTTCTATCTCAATGTGTGTCATTCTCTCAATGTGTGTCATTCTATCTCAATGTGTGTATTTCTATCTCAATGTGTGCATTTCTATCACAATGTGTGTATTTCTACCTCAATGTGTGTATTTCTATCTCAATGTGTGTATTTCTATCTCAATGTGTGTCATTCTCTCAATGTGTGTCATTCTATCTCAATGTGTGCATTTCTATCTCAATGTGTGTATTTCTATCTCAATGTGTGTATTTCTATCTCAATGTATGTATTTCTATCTCAATGTGTGTATTTCTATCTCAATGTGTGTCATTCTCTCAATGTGTGCCATTCTATCTCAATGTGTGTATTTCTATCTCAATGTGTGTATTTCTATCTCAATGTGTGTCATTCTATCTCAATGTGTGTATTTCTATCTCAATGTGTGTCATTTTATCTCAATGTGTGATTTTCTATCACAATGTGTGTATTTCTATCTCAATGTGTGTATTTCTATCTCAATGTGTGTATTTCTACCTCAATGTGTGTATTTCTAGCTCAATGTGTGTATTTATATCTCAATGTGTGTATTTCTATCTCAATGTGTGTCATTCTCTCAATGTGTGTCATTCTATCTCAATGTGTGTATTTCTATCACAATGTGTGTATTTCTATCACAATGTGTGTATTTCTACCTCAATGTGTGTATTTCTATCTCAATGTGTGTCATTCTCTCAATGTGTGTCATTCTATCTCAATGTGTGTATTTCTATCTCAATGTGTGTATTTCTATCTCAATGTGTGTATTTCTATCTCAATGTGTGTCATTCTCTCAATGTGTGTCATTCTATCTCAATGTGTGTATTTCTATCTCAATGTATGTATTTCTATCTCAATGTGTGTATTTCTATCTCAATGTGTGTATTTCATCTCAATGTGTGTCATTCTATCTCAATGTGTGTCATTCTATCTCAATGTGTGTCATTCTATCTCAATGTGTGTCGTTCTATCTCAATGTGTGTCATTCTCTCAATGTGTGTCATTCTATCTCAATGTGTGTATTTCTATCTCAATGTGTGCATTTCTATCACAATGTGTGTATTTCTACCTCAATGTGTGTATTTCTATCTCAATGTGTGTATTTCTATCTCAATGTGTGTCATTCTCTCAATGTGTGTCATTCTATCTCAATGTGTGCATTTCTATCTCAATGTGTGTATTTCTATCTCAATGTGTGTATTTCTATCTCAATGTGTGTATTTCTATCTCAATGTGTGTATTTCTATCTCAATGTGTGTCATTCTCTCAATGTGTGTCATTCTATCTCAATGTGTGTATTTCTATCTCAATGTGTGTATTTCTATCACAATGTGTGTATTTCTATCTCAATGTGTGTATTTCTATCTCAATGTGTGTATTTCTACCTCAATGTGTGTATTTCTATCTCAATGTGTGTCATTATATCTCAATGTGTGTATTTCTATCTCAATGTGTGTCATTTTATGTTTCTATCTCAATGTGTGCATTTCTATCACAATGTGTGTATTTCTACCTCAATGTGTGTATTTCTATCTCAATGTGTGTATTTCTATCTCAATGTGTGTCATTCTCTCAATGTGTGTCATTCTATCTCAATGTGTGTATTTCTATCTCAATGTGTGTATTTCTATCTCAATGTGTGTATTTCTATCTCAATGTGTGTATTTCTATCTCAATGTGTGTATTTCTATCTCAATGTGTGTCATTCTCTCAATGTGTGTCATTCTATCTCAATGTGTGCATTTCTATCTCAATGTGTGTATTTCTATCTCAATGTGTGTAATTCTATCACAATGTGTGTATTTCTATCTCAATGTGTGTCATTTTATCTCAATGTGTGATGTTCTATCACAATGTGTGTATTTCTATCTCAATGTGTGTATTTCTATCTCAATGTGTGTATTTCTACCTCAATGTGTGTATTTCTAGCTCAATGTGTGTCATTATATCTCAATGTGTGTATTTCTATCTCAATGTGTGTCATTCTCTCAATGTGTGTCATTCTATCTCAATGTGTGCATTTCTATCACAATGTGTGTATTTCTACCTCAATGTGTGTATTTCTATCTCAATGTGTGTATTTCTATCTCAATGTGTGTCATTCTCTCAATGTGTGTCATTCTATCTCAATGTGTGCATTTCTATCTCAATGTGTGTATTTCTACCTCAATGTGTGTATTTCTATCTCAATGTGTGTATTTCTATCTCAATGTGTGTATTTCTATCTCAATGTGTGTCATTCATCTCAATGTGTGCCATTCTATCTCAATGTGTGTATTTCTATCTCAATGTGTGTATTTCTATCTCAATGTGTGTAATTCTATCACAATGTGTGCATTTCTATCTCAATGTGTGTATTTCTATCTCAATGTGTGCATTTCTATCACAATGTGTGTATTTCTACCTCAATGTGTGTATTTCTATCTCAATGTGTGTATTTCTATCTCAATGTGTGTCATTCTCTCAATGTGTGTCATTCTATCTCAATGTGTGCATTTCTATCTCAATGTGTGTATTTCTATCTCAATGTGTGTATTTCTATCTCAATGTATGTATTTCTATCTCAATGTGTGTATTTCTATCTCAATGTGTGTCATTCTCTCAATGTGTGCCATTCTATCTCAATGTGTGTATTTCTATCTCAATGTGTGTATTTCTATCTCAATGTGTGTCATTCTATCACAATGTGTGTATTTCTATCTCAATGTGTGTCATTGTATCACAATTTGTGTATTTCTATCACAATGTGTGTCATTCTATCACAATGTGTGTATTTCTATCTCAATGAAACCTCATCGTCCCCGTAGCGGGGGTTAATTGGACGAGAAAAACTGCAATGCAAAGTGTTAAAAGGAGACAAAAGACTCTTGGCCGAGGTACAATAGGAGAGCACCTCCAGGCAGTACTTGCTGAGGCTCGGCTCACTGCTGCTGAAAGAGAAGGCTGCGTTTCCCCCCATGTCTCTCTGTCTCCATTTAATTACACTGAGGCTGACAGACATGGTGCTTAAAGACACAAAACAAAAAGACAGGGTCAAAAATAAACCACTGCAGTCATTCATTGAGGGCGCGTAACAGACACAGTCCCTACAGTTTACTATATATCATTGACTTGTATTCATATCACAGGAGATTGGTGACACCTTCATTGGAGAGAACAGGCTCGTTCTACTGACTGGAGCGGAATCAGTGGAATGATAACAAATCCATCAAAAACATTCCATTTGCTCCGTTCCGGACGTTATTATGAGCCTTCCTCCCGTCAGCAGCCTCCTGTGATTCAGATACTTCAAGTTCTTCCACATCGATCTCGACAAACCATTTCTGTTTGGACCTCACTTTGTGCACAGGGGCATTGTCATGCTGAAGCATTAAGATTTCCCTTCATTGGAACTAAGGGGCCTAGCCCGAACCATGAAAAACAGCCCCAGACCATTATTCCTCCTCCACCAAACTTTACAGTTGTCACTATGCATTCGGGCAGGTAGCGTTCTTCTGGCATCCGCCAAACCCAGATTCGTCCGTCGGACTGCCAGATGGTGAAGCGTGATTCATCACTCCAGAGAACGCGTTTCCACTGCTCCAGAGTCCAATGGCGACGAGCTTTACACCACTCCAGCCGATGGCTGGAATTGCGCATGGTGATCTTAGGCTTGTGTGTGGCTGCTCGGCCATGGAAACCCATTTCATGAAGCTCCCAACGAACAGTTCTTGTTGCTTCCAGAGGCAGTTTGGAACTCTGTAGTGAGTGTTGCAACCAAGACAGACGATTTTTACACTCTACGCGTTTCAGCACTCGGCAGTCCCGTTCGGTGAGCTTTTGTGGCCTACGACTTCGCGGCTGAGACGTTGTTGCTCCTAGATGTTTCCACTTCACAATAACAGCACTTACAGTTGCCCGGGGAAGCTCTAGTAGGGCAGAAATGTATTTGAAAGGTGGTAAAGATTTGGCATGTGTCCCCAGATCCTCAAAAAGTTCTACAGCTGCACCATCGAGAGCATCCTGACCGGTTGCATCACCGTCTGGTATGGCAACTGCTCGGCATCCGACTGTAAGGCACTACAGAGGGTAGTGCGTACAGCACTGCGGCCATGCTTCCTGCCATCCAGGACCTATATACTAGGCAGTGTCAGAGGAAGGCTGAACAATTCATCAAATGGCCACCCGGACTATTTACATTGACTGCCCTCATAGTCACTTTACCCCTACCTACATGTACAAATGACCTTGACTAATCTGTATCCCCGCACATTGACTCGGTACCGGTTCCCCCTGTATATAGACTCGGTATTGTTATTTTCTTGTGTTACTTTTGATTAGATTTTTACTTTAGTTTATTTAGTAAATATTTTCTTAACTCTATTTCTTGAACTGCATTGTTGGTTAAGGGCTTATAAGTAAGCATTTCACAGAAAGGTCTACACCTGTTGTATTCAGCGAATGTGACAAATACAATTTGATTTGATTTGATCCAATGACGGTGACACGTTGAAAGTCACTGAGCTCTTCAGTAAGGCCATTCAACTGCCTGTGTGCTCGATTTTGTACACCTGTCAGCAACGGGTGTGGCTGAAATAGCCAAATCCACTCATTTGAATTGGTGTCCACATACATTTGTATATGTAGTTGAGGTCTCAAGTCAGTGCAGAAGAAAGCACATTAGTGATGTTTGCGGTCTCACACAAGTGGGCTGGATAACACTGTCTTGATGACAAACATAGATGACAGAATATCGTCAGGGTGATGCTAGAATGATGGGAGGATGTCAGTTATCATGTGCAGTGTGAGTGATCCAGTTCTATGATCCCTCCTTATGTTGATTGGTTCGATTCTTTTATCTGTCTGTATTCTATGTTTGGCTGAAATCTACCGGATCAAGACAGTGTTATCCAATTATGGCTTGCTGTAAAATATGATTGATTTATGCTCTGGTAAATTCACAAATGATGTGGGAGGGAGGTCACCACCATGGGAACTAAAACTGAATTCAATTTGAATATGGTCCTACCTTGCTATTTTCCCACCAAACTTGATTCTTACAGACAACAAATATTTTAAATGGCAACGATAAATGTCCCAATAAACTAAAAAGTATATGATGTTATTTACATCAATACTTTCTGTCATTGAAACTGGTCACATGGTTCAGGGATGTTGAGTCTGAATGAAGTCTGAATGGAAGGTGTTGATGTGAAAAACATCATATACTTTTTAGTTTATTGGGACATTTATCGTTGCCATTTAAAATATTTGTTGTCTGTAAGAATCAAGTTTGGTGGGAAAATAGCTAGGTAGGACCATATTGAAATTGAATTCAGTTTTAGTTTCCATGGTGGTGACCTCCCTCCCACATAATTTGTGCATTTACCAGAGCATAAATCAATCATCTTTTACAGCATGCCATAATTTACAGAAGGAAACGCTGTACGACTGGTACATCTTGACGTGAACCTGTGTTTAAACTTCTCCACTTTCACTCGAAAAAGAGGGTTACCTGCATTCTAAAGTCAGTTATCGCTTCGAAGTCAATTATCATAATAAAAACACTTATTGAGGTATTGTTATCACTAAATTGTTTAAATTCTGATCTCAACATAATGCATTATGTCATCACAGGTTCCAGACCAGCTGTACATTGTAGATATAATATAAAAAAGGTGATTATCCACTATTGATCATCAATAATGTTTTCATTACTAAACTTCAACTACAGATGTAGGATCTTCATTTGAGCCAGTTTGCTACAGCAGGAAAATAATCCTGCAGCAACAGGAAGTGTGAATTATTATGTGGATTATAATAAATTGAATTTTTTTTAGGGGTTGATACATTTTTCGTAAGGGAAAATCAAGTCTGAAATTTCGAAGTGGAAATTGCAAACTTCAGAAGCCTTTTCAAAACCTCAAATACACTAACGTTTTACTTTTCCTGCACTGTAGGAAGGTTCTCTTGCAACAGAGTGATCAGATTAAGATCCTACATCTGTATGCAGACATGTTTACCTACTACCTGTGACAAGATTCGGATGTGTGTTCTATTTACACAGATCATGGACTCCCACTTCACTACCCTAGAATTAGCCCACTTCATTCTCAGTTCAACATGGGGTCAACAGCACACCACAGCCCTCACACGCCTCTTCCCAAGCCAAGGGTCTCCTCTGAAGGGGCTGGGGGTTTATTTAACGTGCTCCTCGTGTCTTTGAATCCTGACAAAGGAAAACAATGAGAGGTGGTAAGTCAGGAGCAGTGTTTTCAGACCAGAGTTGTTTTATTAGGGCACACCAAAGCAAAACGTTTTGCAATGGAGTTCAGAGTCCCTCACTGATTCAGTCAGTTTTCTTCTGTTTGCCTAATGAATACAACCCAAATGAGATGGAAGACAAGATGGTGGATTTTGGATGGTGGAGCCCCCTATTCCCCCAGCCACCGCCAGCTTCCTTCACCATTGGCTGTTCTATCCAACCACCACAGACCACACACTTGGCTTGGAGCAGCTAGGCAGGAGATCGAGACAGACGTGAATACTTCTTGGAATTTTTGGGGCAGCAAGAATGCCCTGGGTCTTGATCACAAGGTTGGAAAATGGCGTGCTGTGAAAATGTTAACAGACCCATCATGTCCCAGAACACATATAGCGACAAAGTTTGCATAAGGTTCTTCTTGATTGAATCTATCATACAGTATGGCACCATTCATGTGATCATGGAATGTCTGCTTATTTAACCATGTGGGCTACTGTTCCTTGAATCCCAGTCATTCAGCTAGAAACAATTATTATGTGATAATTTGCAATACTGTGAAAACCACTTCACAAATGCCCATGAATAGCCTTTTTGTAGGCCTAATACTGCAAATTCAAACAACATATAAAAACAACTTTCAATGGTTGAGCGATGTGGCTCTGCTTCGTTCTGTACCACAAACGCAGTATAATCAGCTCTTGTTTACTTTTCAAGCTTAAAGCAAATTACAGCTTTCAAAACGCAGCGGCTCAGATCTTCGTCAGAGACAAAAAACAAAATGTCCGCCCTGTCAGAGTGAAGAAAAGCACAGACGTCTCAAGACACGATTCATACTGCTTACATTGCTTTTCCAGCCAGTCATTCTCTCTCGTTCTCTTACCCAAATAAGAGAGCTTCCACAAATACTTGTGTTGTTGAAAGACTCAAACAGGATGCCATTGTGTTATAAACACAGAACTTTCTCCTACTGGAGCCGGTCTGGGCCCATGTACCCACTGTGGTTTGTTGTGTAATCATCCAGCTATGTGTTTTCAGTTTCTCACCACCACCCGCTCTGTGTGTTTCCATTGGTATTGGGCTCTCGTCCCATGGATAAACTTGATTTTCGCACATTGGAGCAGAAACCATTTATGAGGAGCAATGCTTTTTGGGGTGTTTGTACTTTCTACAGACTTGAGAGATAGATCTATGGTGTACCCAAGGCACATGTTCTTCAATGACATTAACATATATGTTTTCTCCTGATGTAGACCATTACCAGAAGTACTCACTGGGTCATTACATCTTATGTAAATGTAGCTGCATGGACTGTCTTCGTGTTTAGTCAGGACAGATGGTTTTGGTTTTATGTTGTAGTTTAATTCTAGACCCACAAATAATATCACTGGGAATTATCAAAGGAAGCTTCCCTCACCACATCCAGGCTGGCAGCTGATCAGTGGACGTGCCCTCCAAGCCTTCTTCAGGGGCCTTCTGGATCTTTGGTACAGCCAACCACATGTGAATTAACCTCATTTGGTTGATCCTGATGGTGGTAATTAAGTAACATAGCTATTTAATTGGAAGACTATGGCTGAAGCTTTTGCATGTACTGTTGAGCATAAAGGGTACATGCATTTACTTGTGTTTACCATTCACTACACCTCTGTTTTTTATCCTACAACTGATTACAATGTTATTTCACCACGACAATTCTACTGCCCTATCATGTCACAGATCTCAACTCAATACACAAAACACCACTAGAGAATATCAGTAAAAAGACTAAGTTTGAAGACAGCCCAACATCTTAGAATACGAGTACTTTATTGTCAAAGTGTGAATGGCATAACTTTTTCAGGTGATTGATAAAATATGAGAACTAAACCAGGTGTGTCCTATTGTTTGCAGGATATATCTCTTTCAAAAGGCATTGAGAATGCATATATAGAATCCAAAGTGCATAATTCTGTTCCTTTTTTATTTCGTCCATATACACATTACACTATACATAAATAATTGCATTGTAAAAATGACTTGGTATTTACAAGTATAATATATTTCATATAATATATAAAACTTTATATTAAATCTAGGTAGATTATATTTGGGATAGTTGGTTGAGATAGCTGTCTGTGTGTGTGTGTGTGTGTGCTTGTGTGTACACATATACCTGTGAGCACCTGTGTAAGTAAAGACGTGTACTGTATTTGTGTTTTCCCATCTGTCTATCCATGTGTATGCCTGTCCATCCATCCATCCATCCATCCATCCATCCCTCTGTCTGTCTTCCTAGTCTGCATGCTATCTGTGGGTATTGAGCAACACCTCCACCCAGCAGGGGCAGGAGGTGATGAACTGTCTGGAGTAGCAGGGGCCCCAGCCCTTGGCGAAGCTGATCCTCACACTGTGGGGGTCATAGGGGCCCTCCAGCCCCACAGGGGGCTCCATGCCCTGCTGCAGGATCCAGCTGGACTTGTCATAGTCAAACACTTTGAGTGAGTAGCCAGGCATCACCCTCCTCACCGTCAATCCCCTCACTGAGCTGGGCAGGTCCAGGGTGGGCGAGTGGACAAACACTGGGTGCTGGCTACGGTTGTAGATCCACACTCCGTCAGGTTCTTGGCTCAGGACAATCCCGTAGCCGATTTTGCTGCGCGTTCGCTGGACACAGCTGCCCGTGCTGCTGCTGCCACTACCGCCGCGGTGACTACGGTTGCCATGGTGACCGCTGCCACCGTCGCAGCGGTGACTGTTGCTAGCGTTGGCAACGGCGTTGAGTTGGCCCAGGCAGAGGCCCGTGCCCTGAGGTAGGTCGTAGAAGATGCTGAGCGAGGGCTCGTGGGCCGGGTAGAGGCGGCCGACCCGCGTCCGCTGTTCCCAGTAGGCTACGCTGCACCAGTGGGAACGCCGCCCACAGGAGGATGAGGAGCCCACGGAGGTACCGGGGTCTGAGGAGAGAGAGATTGTTATTGTTGTAACTCCATACACTTTTCATGCCAATAAAGCTGATATGAATTATATTCATTTGTGGGGGAGGTAGAGAGTAAAATTTACTATCCTACTAAAGGAAAAACCCTGAATATCTGAACTAACTAAAGCTAGATTTTACTACAGTAAACTAACTAACTAACTAACCAAATAACTATCTAAAGCTAGAGTTTACTACAGTAAACTAACTAACTAACTAAATAACTAATTAAAGCTAGAGTTTACTACAGTCACTAACTTCAAGTAAAGACATGTGTCCATTGACCAGACTAATAGACCTAGGAGAGAGACCAGACTGATAGACCGAGGAGGGACCAGACTGATAGACCGAGGAGCGAGACCAGACTGATAGACCTAGGAGAGAGACCAGACTGATAGACCGAGGAGGGACCAGACTGATAGACCGAGGAGCGAGACCAGACTGATAGACCTAGGAGAGAGACCAGACTGATAGACCGAGGAGGGACCAGACTGATAGACCGAGGAGCGAGACCAGACTGATAGACCTAGGAGAGAGACCAGACTGATAGACCGAGGAGGGACCAGACTGATAGACCTAGGAGAGAGACCAGACTGATAGACCGAGGAGGGACCAGACTGATAGACCTAGGAGAGAGACCAGACTGATAGACCTAGGAGAAGGACCAGACTGATAGACTTAGGAGAGAGACCAGACTGATAGACCTAGGAGAGGGACCAGACTGATAGACCTAGGAGAGAGACCAGACTGATAGACCGAGGAGGGACCAGACTGATAGACTTAGGAGAGGGACCAGACTGATAGACCGAGGAGGGACCAGACTGATAGACTTAGGAGAGAGACCAGACTGATAGACTTAGGAGAGAGACCAGACTGATAGACCTAGGAGAGGGACCAGACTGATAGACCTAGGAGAGGGACCAGACTGATAGACTTAGGAGAGAGACCAGACTGATAGACTTAGGAGAGAGACCAGACTGATAGACCTAGGAGAAGGACCAGACTGATAGACTTAGTAGAGAGACCAGACTGATAGACCTAGGAGAGGGACCAGACTGATAGACCTAGGAGAGGGACCAGACTGATAGACTTAGGAGAGAGACCAGACTGATAGACTTAGTAGAGAGACCAGACTGATAGACCTAGGTGAGGGACCAGACTGATAGACCTAGGAGAGGGACCAGACTGATAGACTTAGGAGAGAGACCAGACTGATAGACCTAGGAGAAGGACCAGACTGATAGACTTAGGAGAGAGACCAGACTGATAGACCTAGGAGAGGGACCAAGAGTGCGTGGTCATGGTTAGTGGATGGAAATGGAAACTGTAATATTTTCAACACAAAACAATCCTGCTCCATCCTACTTACAAAAACTCCTCAGCTTCTAGTAAGTTCCTCGTTCCTCGTTTCCCATGAGCCATTAGTAGTAAGTTCTAAAAACCCTGGAAAAACTGTCATCTTGACCGGCAATACCCCACTGCCCCTTCCTCCCCCTCCACCTCTACACCCCTCCCCTCCGCATTCCAGACGGGTGAGCCCGCGTGGGAGAGCCCCCCTATCCCTCCATTTCATAGCCCCT